>NW_028301542.1:3850000-4030000 GCF_042242905.1 Orbicella faveolata | reverse complement strand
TTCCAGGAATGCTACCAAACTGGACGTCAACCTCGTCCCCAGGGCCTTCTCGACGATTTTTAAATGGCAATCACCATTTTGAACAGTGGAGATGGCCCTGGGGATCAGGTTGAACTGTACACGAACTATCCATTTGTGTGTATTCTGAAACTTTTCGCACCCGGGCAATCTGGTTCTCAACTAACTTTTTACTAATACGGATTTCCTTTCTGTCCTGCAGAGACTGGGTGTACTGACCACCTATTGGCTGATAGGAAAGGAAGGCTTCGACAAGCCCCTACCCGAGCTCCCACTGGAGACATCAGAACCACTTTTTGAGACTCTTGACGTGTATTATGCAAGTTAACTGACAAAGGAACAAACTAGATATGCGATTCCTTCAAGATCTTTATTATGTTTTCGTACAGAAAGTAGACAAAGCTAAGTTTACAAAATGTAACCGAGCACTGAAACGGAAGGTGGGGTGCCGGCGGGAGGGGGGGCGGTGAGGCTAGGAGAGCTTGAAAGTTTAAAATTAATGGGAAGGTGCGAACAATTTTTCGAAGGTATGTAATTGGATAGCATTGCAAATTTTCTTCGCTATTTTTTTGGAGGGGAGGGGGGGGGGGGGGGTGGTGGACGGGATGAGTTCCTAAAGAGGAACTTTTCAAATTGGTATTTATAAATAAATCATCTCTCCTAAAACTCTCAAAACACGGAGGTGCACTATAGAAGGGGACTTCCCAAAGAAAACCGAACTTATTATCAGCGAACGAAACAATAAATGAAACGGTCAGAGCTGATGCAAACCGAGTTGACAAAAAAACAAATTTAACCAACTTTTCCAAAATGTTTCGTTTGAGGTAAAGACGAAGCAAGCTCACAAATTAAAACAACCTGATAACTTTCACACGGGTACCGAATCTAACAATTTACTTAAATTAACGACCAAGGAATGGTTTCGTCTGTTATCGTTCGGTTCACTCTGAAGTCGATACCTTTTATAGTGCGTCTCCATTGTGCAGCCTTGGATTTCTAAAGTAACAAAATTCTGACTTTTTCTCAATATTTTTCAAATGAATTCTTGAAAGCAAACCCGATGTTATTAAAATTAATGTTGCCGAGAGCACAAAGTCACAAGTTTGTAAAATTCATTTTCGTTTGGAAGGGAAACGCCCTGAACTATTTCTCTTTTTAACTCGTGAAATGGGAAAGCAAGTTTTGAGTTGCGGTGTGTCGTCAGATTACTTTTTCGCTACTAATTGTTTTCTGCAAACCCTTACATGTCTACTTGTCAGTACACAATGAATGAAAAAAGAGAAAATCACTCACAGCCTGTGAAAATACAATCTTGCTTTCCACTATTATTTTATTACTGCGAGTTGTGAACAAAAAATATAACTTTATCTTTTGATTTGAATATCATTTACATTCTCTTTAATTTTATGTACAAGGCTGAGATTCAATAAATTTACATGTTCGCATACAAGACCCTGATTTTGTTACAATAAATTGTCACCGCGAACAACTAGAAAACCACTAGAAACTTATTCTGTCCCTTAGAAAAATTTACAATTCTTACTAATTTAAACACATACAGAACTGCACTGTAAGTGGAAACATGAACCTCCAGCATTTATTAATTCCTAATATTCTCCTTAGATTCTTTATCATTTTCTTTTCTTTTTTTTTTTTTTTGCTTTCTTTACAATTTCAATTTCACATTCTTGATTGAAAAACTAAATTTTCACGGGCAATTCTAGAAAACGTATGCAAAAAAGTGAAGAATTTTGATCATAAGTCCTTATAACAAAACACTCGGAACAAATTGAATTGGAAAGCAGGTACCTTATTCAAGGTCATTCCCAAGCCTAGTCCACCAGGGACCATAAGGAAGTACCTGTGCAAAGCCTCGTTGCATTGTCTCCTGTATATCTAAGAGGACATAATAGTGGTTCCGTAGTCGAGGTCATCCTTAAGCCCGGTCCATTTGTCTGGGACCATAAGGACGTACCTGTGCATGGCCCCGGCTAACAGTGTCTTGTAGAGCTAAGAGGACACCATACTGGTTCCTTAGTCAAGGTCACTCCCAAGCCCGGTCCATTTGTCCGGGACCATAAGGAAGTACCTGTGCATGGCCTCGGTGAATCGTGTCCTGTACAGCTCTGGGGACACAACAGTGGGCATTCTTCCTTGGCCTCCCAGAATACCACTCGCTTTCACGTACATTTCTAGCTTCTTATCCCACGTAAATGTTCGGATAAAATCTAGAAGGAAAAAAATTACACAACGAGAGTCAACGATTGTCACACAACACTTCACCCAGACAGGCTGCGTGACGATCCTAATAAACAGTTGTGAATACAGTTGAATCAATCGAGAAATAAATCGAGAAGTTACAAACTAGCGTCCACACTACGCCGGAAGTAAAATTATTTGGAAACGCAGCTTTATTTCTACGATTAGGCCTCAAGTGCACACTAATCCGTCACGAAAACGGAGCTTTCGAAAACTCTCTTCAAACCGGAGGAATTTGAAGACACCGGCTTTGCGTTTTCGTGTGGACGAAAACGATGGCGTCACGATAATAATGTGATTCAGTTCCCTGACCGAGTTTTCCTCAAACACAAATCCAAAATGACCGGTGATTGTTGAGTTTTCAAATCCCTCCGACATAGTGAGGACGGAAAACATTTGATGCGTTTTCAGAGTGAAAACTCCGTTTACAAATTCCTCCGTCTTAGTGCGACACAAAGCGAAGCAACATGGCAGTCGAACGAAACAGACAGCTATAAGGGTTGAGTGCCTCACCTATGATTCCAGTAACGAGTTCAGATCTGGCTTCATCTATGCCGACAAGAAGCGAGTAATCCATGACCATCTGCTGAGCGAGAAACTCGGTGTCGTTATGAATCGCACGGGAGAGAATCGCTTTAGAATGCGGTCGGAAAAATATCGGACATTCACGGATCACTAGGAAAAGAGAAAAACGGTTTAAGAAAAAAAAGTGTTCAACCAATGGGAAGAGCGGGAAAATATGCAACTGATGGTAAGCGCGGGAAATCATGCAATCGATGGCAAACGCGGAAAAAATTTAACCAATGACATCTGCGGGAAAACATGCAACCGATAGCAAATGTGGAAAACGTGTCAGAGAGCGCGGGAAAACTTGCGAAAGATAAATCACGTTCTGCACTTAATTAGGTAAAGTCTGCATACGAGCCAAGTGGCTCATCAGGCCGGAGCTTATCCGGTTTCTGTAGCATGAAGCGACTAGGGTGGAGAGACGCACTGTGAGAGTAGTGTCTTGCCTAAGAACACAACACTATGTCCCCGGCCAGGGCTCCAACCCGAACCGCTCGATCCGGAGTCGAGCACACTAACCATGAGGCATTTGATTAGCTGAAAGGAAAAGAAGATAACTTTTATTGGTTACAGCAGGTTATACTCAAAAACAAAGCTTATCACACTCCACAAGTGAAGATGAAAAAAGGCAGCTCTTTAACGAGAGCTGAATATGATTATTACTCACTTTCAAGTAAATTTTCGTCCAACAGGACATCATTCTTCAGCCCAGAAGTCTGAACATAACGGCTCCGCATAGATCCTTTTAAATCAAAAGTCTGAAGAAAAAGATGTAAGAAATGTAATTCAGCTTTGAATTTCTGGTGGTATTATAAAAGGTAGACAGTGCCATAACTTCTGCATCGAGCATAATAGGGACTTAAAGAAACGCTACAGCGAGCAACTACTACGACTACTTTGGCTGATTTCGCTGTACAGCAACAGGTGTGCAGCTTCTATGTGTCTTTGCAAAGATGGCTTCGTTCAGGGAAACCAGGAACTATTCTACTTTCATACGACATAGGCTTGATTAATGACCATGATTTCCTTCTCCAGTATCCGTCTTACTTCTCCCAGAACTTAGATTTGCCTCTCAGCTGCTTTTAGAACCGCCTGTACTATAACATAAAAAGCTCGATTTCTGCACGGGCAGGGTGTTCGTACAACGTGAAGAGTCCGAAAACACAAAACTGTCGATTCTAAAAAAATACATTTGGAACAGCCATAAACAATTATAGCTCAGCTTAGCGGATACGAAGTTTTGTTATCTGCAGTTGTTCGACCCGGTACAAATATGACTGTCGCTCACGGTAGATGTTTAAATCGTTCAAATTTTCTGTACAAATGACACAAACAATTATTTTCGAACGGAGTTTTATGATTGAGTACTTTATCTATTAACTGTTTGAACAACAGCGGAAAAAGCGTTAAAATGAGAGGGAAACAACAAACTTATACTCACGTAGTGAAGAGTACGCGAAACCAGGCACTTTCCCATAGTAGTAACCAAGGTTACGGCGGGAAAGCCGTACTGGAACGCGCCTCGTGACGTCACCTAAAGTGATCTTCACTATTTGCCGCCGTACTACAGCCTAGCCGTACCATATCTTGAAGTCCCTAATGTGTTTCAAACGGTAGGGCGTTTCTGCCGCTTTCGATCACATCTAGAGACTAGGGGTAGTTCTACTCCCCCCTGGATTAGATGCTAGTCCATCACAGAGTTACCCCCCAGCATTAAACTTGCAGGTCCCAATTAATACATTTAGGAGGAGACATTACGTTGCGTTCTGTGGCAGAGCTCAAATCAGTACCGCTCGATCCGGGGTCCAACCGGCTAACCATTAGGCTACAGTCCCTCCCACAGACAGTGCCATAGTCTGCCGCTGTTTTCACTCACCCCCCGTTTAATTGTGGGGTCGCCATGTTCAATGCATCAAATACCTTGTCGATTTTCCGGTCGTAAAACAAGTTCTCCATCACAAGCACATCTTGTCTCATCGTTGCGCTCGTCTGTGAGTTCTTGTAACCAATTCTGTATATACCCAAGATCTTCGCCAACAAGGTCGGTCGCTATAAAGGAACGAAATAACGGTACAAACTTAGGCCTGTTTTTCACTACGACATAACACGGTATGAGGACACGCAAAATACAACCAAAAGCTAAAGCAAAGGCAGAAAAAAAAGTGTTTGTTCTTCTTGTGCTTGCTCTTATTCTTTTGTCTAGTGAGAAGGCGCTGCTGTAAGCATAAACATCGTCCGCCATCTTGTTTTACTGTATCGAAGAGGCATAGAACCGAAAATAAGACAATTATCCATTCTGCGCATGCCTCCGTGCTTATGCTTGTGTTGTAGGCGCCCTCTCTACCGTCATGATTGTGCTTGTGCTTATGTCGTAGTGAAAACAAAGCTTTACTTTAAATAAAAAAAAAGCGTAATAAATACGAAATCAAAATGCACAGCAGTCAACATTTTTCTTCTTCCCGATCGTCCAACCTATGAACATCTACAATTGGTTAATAATGGCCGGGTGCGAACTAGAGGTGCATCGGAAGAAAAAATTAAGGGGGTGGGGACTGGGATGGAGAAAAAGAGAGTGACGTCATCTTGTCATGTGACTACACTATACCTGTTCATCGAGAGCTTTATTGATGTAGCGGAAGTAATGAGGAGCAAACTCCAGAAAACACTGCAACTCCTGCCGGGACATCTGCTTCATAACAAACCGGTCATCTGCAACGGCAAGCCAAAAACGATATTCCTTTTGAGTTATTTTGGCTGCATACAAAATTGAAGGAAACCTGAAAATAATAGTTTACTAAGATAGAAAAACACCGAAGAGATAATAATAAACCATAAAGAAACAAGGATGGTTAAGGATGGAGAAAATTGACACGGATTACAAACGACGAACTTGAAAAATTTAGGCTAAACTTTTGCGAATGCGCAAACCATGAATTTGCTCCTTTTAATTATTCAGTATATTCTTGATTTACTTCGGGCAAGGCAAACGCGAATTACTTTGGACACTCAACTGAAAACTGCTCTAAGTAAAGGAAGTGCTGTGCATCACCAGTATTGTAGTTTTGGTTGCATTCAAACAAGAAAAAAAAACCATGAAGTTTAAGTTTCCTTCCATTTGCAGATAATTTGGCGTATGTCAAAAAATTGTATCTCCTTTAAATCATAAAGAAAGCCGACAACTACTCACCTAATGATTTGAAAAAAGCTGATCCCGACTTTCCGCCTTGAGCCCCCCACGCTACTGAATGCTGCAGAGATCGAATGTACCTACAAGAGACAAGTTATATACAATCACGTGTCTTTAATCAAAGTCTCCCTGTGTTTCTAGAGACGAGAGGCTACGGGGAGATTTTCGTAGAGAAAGACAGCAAAGAACGCAAGCATAATAATCTGTGATAGTATATCCTGTTAGGAAGAATTATATGACATTAATCTCTTTTTAATGAAATATTTACCCCCCGACAAAAGTCTTGGGACAAATTTGCACTTTAGGCGCTTTTGCACACACAGCAGAAAAGAACAGAACTTCACCTGCCTAGCCTCTCCCCCCACCCCACATACAATGTTGAAAACGAGTACCTGTAATTTCTCCTAAGTTTCAACAATCTATTGGGTGAGGAAGGGGCAAAAGCAACGCGTTGTTAAAGGGATAGAAGTGTTGTTAATTTTTCAGTTGAAAAACACAGATCATTCGTTGCATTACATCAGTGTACCAAGGTTGTCCATGATAACAGTTCCGGTCCAATTCTGCTGAGTAGGAATATGGTCTATTGCGCTACCGGCCATCGGTACATTCACAACCTCGTTGACTGCACAAGCAACATCTGTCATTGAGTTTCGAAACAAAAAGGGCGCATGCCGAAGCCCATAATCTCGAAATGCCCTGCTATAGCTGTCCCCAACCAATATCTTCATTGGTCCCAGTGACCTGGGGCCCGTTTCTCGAAAGCCCCAGAAAATTTCCAAGCGCTCAAAGCCATGTTTAATTTATTTGTATCTAAAAACAGAGAGGTGTATACGCCTGAAACGTATAGTATGAAGGGAACTCCTGTTCATGTTAAGAATGTATGAACAAAACAGCTCTGTAATCAAAAGGTTGAAGATTTTGCTATGGCTTCCCCGGTGCGAAAATTCGAGAAATGAGCCCCTGGAGAAAAAATTCCAGAGTAGAGAAATGCATGTCTGTGGGTAGTACCGAGTATATCACTACAAGATCTGTAAGGGATGTGTGTGCCTTCTTACAAAAATACGAAAGTCTTCAATTCTTACTTCTCTTCGCCGTCAGGAAAGATTCTCTTTCTCAGAAGTCGAAACTGTTCAGCAAAATATATACTACAGTAGAACCGGCAGGTATTGTCAGCAAACTCTGGAATTACCAAAAGAAAAAAGAGACAGAACCTGTTAATCACCTCAAGCATTTTCGTAATTAAACTCATTCAACATCAGCAAATTAGATATTTATTTCACCTGTCACGCAATCTCTGCTTTGCTTGTCACAAAAAGTTACATATATCACACAATCCATTGAGGATTACTTTGCTTGACGAGACCTGTCACGCAATCTCTACTTGGCTTCTCACACAAATAGATACATATGTCACACAATCAATTAAAACAACACTGCGTGACGAGACAAGAGAAGCCCCAAAGAGGGACGCTGTGTGAAACGGCATTGAAAATGACAAATATACAAGAAATGCCACCAAAAAACGAAAAACATGCTCTTACGGTGTTTGAAGTGAAAATCCACCGCCGGATTAGCATCTTTTCTTTGGAAGCCAAACTGTACGAGATCTGAAAAAAGGAAAGATCGCATTATCCATATATGCACAGTAAAAAATTGAGAGCTTAAGCAATGACGACGGCAAACTAGGCCTGAGAACAACGCCTTGTAAAAAATGAATTTATATTTTACCTTCGAATTTCTCAATTTTCTAGATCCGTCCTACAGCAGCGCGCACGAATAACGCGTGAATTGTCCAATCAATAAATGCTACCGAAAATAGGGCCTGTTGATAACCAATTAGATTCGAGAATTTTGTTACAGTTTTGATTAACGTGGGCGGACTGACAGGGATACAGTGAGTAGTTTTGTTTCATGCGTATTTACTGTGTAGGAATGAGCATTTTCCTGCAAGATATGAACTGTTAATTACCATTGTCATCTTGAGCTGAAGTATCTTGAGTTGGAATATTCTCCACCTTCTTGATGTCCTCTTTCTGAGCAGCAGTGTGTTTCACCTTGGAGTACACGACCCTTTCCGCTTTGCTGTGCTTTCTGTGAGGTGATGATTGTGAGTCGGGCTCTACTCGATATTCCTGACTGTTGCTCATGAACTCTAACTTGTCCGAGACCACGCTTGCCGTGTCCCCGTCCTGTCCCGTCCCGCACTCCGTCTCGGGATTCACGATATCCAGATGTACATAACCTGCATGATACAAAAGTTAAACATCTCTGTCACTCAAAAGTTCAAACATCAATTTCACTTTCCAACACCAATCACTTTAAAAATGAATATATGAATTACTCCGCACCAATAATACCGATATTACTTCATATTACCCAATTTTCAAAACTGCGCGCGTTGCGAAAAAGATTTAAAGAATAATAAACACAATAGCCACCATTTGGGACAAAAATATGCTCGGATATTTGTCCTTGGACATTATCTGGTCCTCGAAGCTCGCAGTTTTCCTCGAGTTTTTCCTCGAGCTTCCGAGAGCGTAGCTAGAGGAAAACTGTTCGCTTCTCGGCACAGATTATGACCGCGGACAATATCGTAGGATATTTTCGCGCCAAATGGAGGCTATTGTTTATATGTTACTTCATATCAATCACTTTGTTTGAATGATAGTTCAAAAAACTTGGCTGTACATCCAAAAATATTCCCTGCTTCCATAGCTGCTCGGCTTAAGGACATCTTGACGTGATAGAATTTAGTCCCTCTTGGGAGTAACATAGTTTATCTTAGGTCTCGTCCACACTACGTCGGAAGAATTTTAAAACAGAGGTTTCACTCTGAAAATGATTCAAATGTTTTCCGTTCACACTCCGCCGGAGGAACGCAACAATCACCGCCTATTTTGGATTTGTGTTTGAAGAATATTCGGGCAGAGAAATTGACGCCATCGCTTGCGAAAAGCTCCGTTTTCCGTCCACACGGAAACGAAAAGCCGGCGTTTTTAAATTCCTCTAGTTTGAAGAGCGTTTTCGAAAAGTTCCGTTTTCGTGACGGATTAGTGTGGACAGTAGGCCTAACTGTAGAAATAAAGTTGCGTTTCCACGCTTCCTTATAAGCTGAATCATAGGGTTCCTTCGGTTGTACCACTACGAACTACGAAGAGGGGGGGGGGGGGGGGGGAGGAGAAGAGGGAGGGGGATATGGAATGCTGGAAGCTTTGTCACAGATATATATTACAGGCATGGATCCATTTCGAGGTTACATTGTCTTAGTTGAAAATTTACTTCAGCTCACAGCTCAAAGTTACGTTTATAGGTTGTTACAAGTTTGAAAACCTGTTATATGAACTAAAATTGGGCAATGATCAGTCACTTATAACGAAAAGTCGGAATAGACCGGATTTCAATTGAGTGTCGTAAAAACCAAATCCAATTACTCACCAATTAGGCTACTCAGCCAATCTCAAACCGTGGTAAAACCAAAACCAAAACCAAAACCAAAGTAATTGCCTGATTACTTTCGACACACAATTGAAAAACCGCTCTAAGATATAAAAGCAATCAGAAAATACACAAAACAGGTTTTCATTTGTAACATTCTGTTGTTAGCCTGTAAGGATGAGACTCCTATTTATTCACCTTCATTCGCCTCTGTACTGGAATCAACTCTGATAATCTTGTCTGAACAATGCGGAATGTCCGCCTGCGGCTGTCCCTTCAGAGATACGTCAACAGACTTTCCGAAATCACTTAAAGAAAGCAAATGCCATAAGTTGCTAGACTACGAGTGGTCCCTCTTTCGATTAGTCCGTCGCGCGTGACGCGAAAGAAAACTGCACGAAAAAAAAATGGCCGTGCGTATTCCTGGGGGCAAGGATTGCCACGCTTCTTGCCCCCAGGATTTCGCGCGTACATTTTTATCTCGCGGTTTTCTTTCGTGTCATGCACGACGGACTAAGCGAAAGAGGGACCACTCGTATTCTATAAATTGCTAATGATCTTTACTTGTATAAAAAATCCTAACCAAAAGAAATAACACACTGAAACACCTGTAATTACAAATAACACGACACTTCTTTAACATGACTCAAAACAAACACATGTAGCCGCTGAACAAACACCTGAAAAACGTGAGACATGCTGTGGAGAGCTCTGACTAATGTGGAATAGCGCATAACTAGGACTAGTGGAAAACGTGGAAAAGTCTTCGCCCAAGGCTGGCTCCAATAAACAAGCTTACAAGGGTTTCAAACCAATTGAGGCCATCATGACATAATCATTTCTTTAATCTTAAGAAAAGCACTGCATGAAGAAATCATACCCGGCAAACAATTGAAAAGCTGCGAAAGGTAATTACAGTAATTTTTAGAGCCTCCTATGTCTTTGTTCTTTTGCCTTATTACGCTTGTCATCTTAAGACTGTACGACGAGTCACGCAGTCATGCGTGACTGCACATGTCACGAAAGCAGTTGTTACCTTTTACTTTGTAGAAATTCCCTGGTCGCTCCATTCATGATTTCTGATAGGGTCCGCTGAATATCAAGCAGGCACTCGTTATATTCTTTAGTGCTGTAGAAAAAACAAGAGCCATTTGTATATGTGTGCTGCAAAGACAAGTGCATGATGCAAATCTCATTTGAATTACTACCTTCGAGCTTTCTTTTCAAAATCTAGCTTCAAAGTTTCATTCATTAAACGAGCTACGGTTTTGACTCTTGAAAAGTTTAGCCTACATTTTTACATGTAAAGTTCATTACTTGTAATCCGTGTCAATCTTCTCCATCCTTAGTCAACCTTGTTCCTTTAGGTTATAATCTCGTTGGTGTTTTTCTGTCTTAGTAAACTATTATTTTCAGGATTTCTTCAATATAAAAGTAATTTTGTCTGTGACCAAAGTAACTTAAAATACCGTGACCGATCTAGTGCTCGTCTTTGACTTTGTGTTCTCTTATAATATAGGCAAGTCTAGATACGTTCCCCAAAATATTCCATGACATGGGAACTTCATCAGCACTATATTTCATAGTGCCTTCAACATCCCAATGTGGAAATTGGATATGCACCTTGTCCAATCACAGCACGATGTAAACGTGATACTGCTTTTGTTTTTCAAATATTTAGTTTTTCTACCCGATGATAACTTTTCTTCATTATAATTATCACACAACTGTAATAACTCGAACCATGTAGCAAATTACACCCACAGGAGAAGAAATTGAGAAGGTATAAATTTAAAAAAAAGAATAGATAAATAAAAATCTCTCTGCACGCCAGACGTGCCTATGTGACGTCCTTACCTCAGTGTGTAGGCAATAATAGAGCTTGTCTCCTTCTCACTCACAACTACAAGTACTTTCTCCCCAGGGGGGAGAAGGTGGTGTTCATGGATTGGGCTACAAACAAAGCACTTGACATGTTAATAAGGACGATATTAATTGTATTTACCAAACCATATCACAGAGCAAATACAGGACTATTTAAATTCTGTGTTAATATGATTAATAGCCTGTTCTAGGCTCTCGGTCTGTAGGGACGATCGAAAAAGCGGGCAGGCGACCGGCGGGGTCTGCGTCTTATTCTCTAACAGACCCCGCTTGTCCCTCACCTGCTTTTCCAATCGTCCCCACTGCCCGAGAGCCTGGAACAGGCTATATGATTAAGGCCCCTATCATCATGGTAATTGGTTTTAACCTATCATTAGTACTGTCTACTGGGATCGTCCCGCTTTTGTTTGAAGACCAATTTCGATATATTACAATTCAGCCTAAAACAACAGACCTCAGTACGAGGCTCCGGGGAATAACTACAGAGTTTGTGGGGATTATTCCCCAGAGCCTCGTGCTGAGGTCTATTGTGTTAGGCTGAATTTTAATATATCGAAATTGGTCTATTGTGACCGATTATCGAGTGGTTTTCCAGATTACAGACACTCCAGAGAATAACAACCTGATCATTGCAGGATAAAAAAACCTACAGAGACCTTAGTCACGAAAACGGTCACGAGAATTCAGATAGAGGACAAAAGATTACAAAACATGCAAGAAATATAACTTACAAGGTGGAGGCAACTGGTTGAAAAGCTGAGCTGGACATGAATGATGATATGATGTGTTTCACTTTACCACGCTTGCTCGTTCCGGTTAATCCTGCAAAACAGGTTTGTCTTGAATGTTTATCCATTATTCACAGACTAGAATGAAGCGCTTCCTTATCAATAATGGCCAGGTCTTTTTAGTCCGTTGGAAATTATGAAGCTTAAAGGAGCTCAATCACGGTATTTTGGCCACGTACAAAATTACCTTTAAATTGTAGGAAATCTGACAATAGTAGTTTACTAAGATAGAAAAACATCAAAGAGATAATAATAAATCATAAAGGGATGAGGATGGTTAAGAATGGAGAAGATTGACACGGATTGCAAACAACGAACTTGAAAAATTTTAAGAAGCACAAACCGTGTCGTAGCTTCTTTAAACAATGAAGCACCTGGAATACAGGTCTTCAGTATACAGAAATATATGTTCTTGTTTTTGGCGTACTTTCACTTTCACTAGCCACCTGGAAACCTCTCGTTTCGACGTCTACGACTTGGAATGTTTACATAACAGACCTTAATATGTGTCCAAAAAAGAACGATTTTTCCTTGGGGAAAGTCAGTAAAGGATGTATGTATGTATGTAACATTGTACGTATGGTCACCGACCGCGAATGAAACATTTGTTTAATCCTTTCTTTCTAAGTGAGGGTTAGATACGGAAAACAAAAGCTCGCAGGATTCTAGCTGCTGAAATTAACTGACGGCATAGTTCAGACCAGCTCTTGCTGGGAGAGTGGG
Organism: Orbicella faveolata; assembly: GCF_042242905.1. NCBI lineage: Eukaryota > Metazoa > Cnidaria > Anthozoa > Scleractinia > Merulinidae > Orbicella > Orbicella faveolata. Next base: position 4,017,139 of record NW_028301542.1, on the reverse strand, counting down.
GTTGGTCAGTGGCTTACCGTCAGAAGTAGGCGTAACATCCGGGTCTCCTCCTTCAGTACCGAGAGCTGTTGGAAAATGATAAATTCAATATATTCAAAAACAAGAAAATGCATTAACATCCTACGGCTAAAATACCCGGCTTAGGACAAGTCTTATAGAACATATCTTCAGTGGGTGCAGTGCTAAAATCATCTGAACCAATAAAAGGCTTTGTTGCTTTGACTGCAGCCAATGAGCTTTATGTGACGCTCCAGATAACGTCTAGCGCTCTGGTGGGCAATGCTCTCGCTTGAACTGTACACATCACAGCTTAAAATTTCTTTAAGTTTCATAGGTTAGTAAAGGAATAAGATTGATGCTGGATGTTACTTTCCCTATCTTGATCTATCTTAATCCCTCATGGGATCGCACACTGCTGTATACATTCACAAATGACGAATTAGGGAAAGGAGTTGTCCAGCAGGACTTGCCAATCTTGGTCCAACTAATTGCATTGATCAAAGAGCCGAGTTTCAAAGAAATACCGCTGTCCAGTAGGACCGTTTGATTTCAAAGGAGTTTGCGGAATTCCAGTCGTAAACCGACGAAAAATACCTCTCAAAGGACTTTCCAACGGAGGAATGATTCCAAGAAAAAAATGAACATTATATTAAGTAAAGAAGCACTGCAAAATTAACTTCACTGATTCTTAACTTCTTAAAAAAGGTCTTGTTTTTTAATATTGAAATAAATGCTATGAATACTCTGATAATTAATGTCCGAAAAATTTCGGTTCAGTCCTACCCTTTTTAGCTGTTGCTTGCCACTGATTGACCGCCCAGGACTGGGAACGAGCGACACCTTTGAAATGAAAGCAAAGATAAAACGTGGTGAGCCTTTAATCTCTCTCTCTGTCTTACTTTATCGTCAATGAGATGATAACAGCTTATGGTGCTGGGAGTAGTTATATATAGATTATAGCTTAGCTCTGGTAGAGAGCTAGTTTAAATACCAGAAGATCTAGGATTGAAATAACAGGGAAGCAAATCACTTGCCCTCTTGCTGTGATCAAACCACAATGAACAGTGGACTCGATTCATAGATTACTGTAGTTAACTAGACGTGACATTTCAGTGAGTCTTAAATACAGTTGCGATTATTGACACGAGAAATTGATACCGATCAACTTTTCTCCAGGAACAGACTGTTTGCTGTTCCATACGATGTGTAAAACATATTAGGTAAGCAGGTAAATTTGATCCTGATAAATACGGATGAGTGACGTATGACTGCAAAGAAACAGCGACTGGAGATCATTAACGTACATTCTCTCCAGCCCTACCCTTCTTTGATGAGCGGTGCTGCAGTGTGCCCCCAACAGACTGGGTCCTAAAAAGACCTTGAATGCAAAAAAGTTCCAAAAACAACATTATGGTCAATTGAAAAATTTCGTGTTGAGGAACCATAGAAAGAAACACGTATGCAGCTCGATAGAGAGACAGAGAACTACTATCCAAACTGGATAAGCTTTGCCGACAAATGCTTGATTACTGGATTAAAATTATTATTCGCGACAACAAATGAATGTGTTTTCCTTTTCTCTTCGTCTATCAGCGTGTTAGAATCGACAAACAAGTTAAAATCTGTAGTCAATGTTATAGCGGCTTTTAAATGTGGCTAAATATCATTTAGGCAAGGTTAAACTCGAGCTAATGCAACTAGCTAGTGTGCCCATCCAGCTAATATCATTTAGGCAAGTTAAATATGAGCTTATGCAGCCAGCGGTTTCCGCGTTTGGGAGTACGTGACCTGTGGGGCGGCCTTCAGGGGTTTTGCAGGGGTTTATGGTTCATTGCATAATAGTGTTGTAGTGTATTCTGCTGATTGTTGCGGATCAGTTGCACTGCTTTGCTCGCGAATCATTGCGGATTCTTGCCTCTTCGTTGCCTTTGTTCTCTTTCAAGAGCTGTTGTCTATCATTGTTTATACAATAATGACGGCCAGGTCAACCCGTAACAGTCAAGCGGCGGCCTTCGATGCCATTGTTTCTGTTGCTGAGACGACTCGACCACGTCCCAATGATGCAAATCTCCCTCCATCAACTTCACAGACACCGGTCGTTCCTTCGACGTCTCAAGCTCAGCCTGCTGATCAGCCTTCTCCCGCTTTCTTGGCATCGGTTATCAATGCGGTCAAGCAAGCCCTCGCGGCCGAGCAAGCTTCAAATTTGCCATTGACGCCTCCAGTTTCTTCATCCACGAGTGTGCCGGAGGCGGCCATGCCTGGGGGCGTTCCTCCATCGTCTCTATCTTCTGGCCAGCTAGATGCTCAAGTCTCAGCCCTGGCAGCCTCTGGCGTTGGCTTTCCGCCAGTTTCGGCGGTCGCTGCGAGCGCTACGGCGCAAGGTAGGCCCAATTTTGTTGTGCCTTCTTTTGTTTCTACGTTTGCCTCGCCAATACCCGCACTTGCAACTTCTTCGTCCAATTCCGCTATTGGGACCGCGTCGCTCGCTCTCGGCGGTGTTTCTTCGCCGGCCCAGTCGCCTATACTGCATCAGGCTTTCGTGGTTGGCCCTGGGTTTTCGCCCATTCCAGCGAAGCTCGTAAGCCAGATTGTGGCTGGGAAGTTTGTAGAGCTGAACGAGCTGCTTTCGGTTAACATAGTTTCAACTGAGTCCGAGCCTCAGTTGCTGCTCGACGGTCGGTTGGTGCTAACTTCGACACCTAAAAAACCTAAACGGCGCATTGAGGATATATCGAGTTGGCTGGAGGCTTTCTCAGTGTACAGCCTCATTTTGTCGTCCCACTTCCCTCAGCGGTGGAGGGATTTGCTGCAATACCAGCTTTTGATTCTCCGCACATATCGCCAGTTCGCCGGTCGGGTTTGGTTGGCGTATGATCGGGCCTTCCGCGAACACGCTGCCGCAACGAACTTGACGGACTGGTCGGCCATAAATGTCCAGTTGTTTAATTTCCACGTGGCTGGGGCCTCTGTCCGTCCTGGCCATGAATTGTCAGATGAATCCACGGAGCCACATGGAGCTACGTCTTCCCACATTATTTGCAAATCGTGGAACCGAGGCCGTTGTGTTGCTCCTTCGTCATCATGCCGTTTTGCACACAAATGCTCCAGCTGCTTTGGTCCGCACCGCGTTGGAGCTTGCCCTGGCGAGCCACCAAGCCAGTCCCGAGCTTCTCCCAAACGGCAAGCTGACTCTTCTCCTTCTCGCTCGAGCAGCAAGTCCAGGCACTAAGCGATTGAAGTAGCAGACTTTAATAGTTGTCATTAGGCCCTCCCATACTGTTTTGACTTTGCTGTTAGGGTGGAGGACTTCTAGCTGCAGGTTTAGGTGCGAATAGACACTATCAGATTGGTTGTTTGTCATTTGCCGCGTTATGTTTGTTATTTCCCACCACTCTATGTTGTTGTTCGTTCGTTTTAGGAGGGCATATTTACCACTTGTATTTTTTTTTTTTTTTTTTTTGACCTTTTGTGCTTGAATTAAATCTAGTCGCTTCAGTTTTATTTTCGTGGCATTTGTTGTTTACCAGGTTGTGCATCAATTAGGGGGTTTGGGTTGGGGTTAGATATTATGGGGCCAGGTATTGACTCCTGTTCTATTTGTGTTCCTTCCCTAGTTCCTCTCCCCCCAGTTTCAGCAGTCACTCCTCTGCAGGCGGAGCAGTTTGCCTGGGAGTTGCGGCTCCATCCCCATCAACAGCAGGTTCATTTTGTATTGGATGGAATCCGTCACGGGTTCAAATTGGGCTTCTGCCCGGCCCAAAAGCTTAAGGCGGCTAAGAAAAACAAACCATCTGCGCACCAGCATCAGTCTGTCATTGACGACTATTTAGCCAATGAGGTGTCGTTGGGAAGGGTGGCTGGCCCGTTTGATTCCCCCCCCTTCCCCAACCTCCAAGTCAGTAGCTTTGGTGTTATTCCAAAGAAGGGCCAACCAGGAAAGTGGCGCCTCATTGTGGACTTGTCTTCCCCAGGGGGGGCTAGTGTCAATGATGGGATCAACCCAGATGAGTTTACCCTCCACTACATAACTGTGGATCAAATTATTCGCCTAGTGTCTCGACTGGGAAAGGGGGCCCTCATGGCTAAGTTCGATGTCGAGGCTGCTTACCGCAATGTTCCTGTTCATCCATCTGACCGTTATTTGCTGGGGATGAAGTGGCGTAATCAATACTATGTGGATCTGGCTCTCCCCTTTGGCCTTCGATCAGCTCCTTTCATCTTCAATGCGATAGCAGACATGGTTGAGTGGATCCTCGTGCATTCTTACCAGATTCCAGACCTGCTGCACTACCTTGACGACTTCATCACTGCTGGCCCTCCTGAGTCATCTCAGTGTGCGCACAACTTGAGTATTGCAGTGTCAGTATGCAGACGTTTGGGCTTGCCACTTCACCCCGGCAAGTGTGTGGGCCCCTCAACTGTGCTCGTGGTCCTAGGTATTGAGCTGGATTCCGTTAATCAAATCACTCGTCTCCCCGCCGAGAAATTGTCCGCTTTGCGAGATCTCATTACTTCTTGGCTTTCTCGAAAATGGTGCAATAGGCAGGAGTTAGAATCTCTCATTGGCCATCTGCATCATGCGGCAAAAGTGGTCTGGCCTGGGAGAACCTTCTTGCGTCGCATGATCGACCTGTTATGCTGCTTTCGCAAAAGGGATCACCCGGTTCGCCTTAACAGGGAATTTCACTTGGACCTCCTGTGGTGGCACCAATTCTTGTCAGATTGGCACGGTGTTAGCTTTTGGCTGTTCCCAGGTTTATTGCCAGAGGCAGACGTCGAGGTGGCTTCTGATGCAGCTGGATCAATTGGTTATGGAGCATACTTCAAGGGCCTTTGGTTTGCTGGTTCCTGGGCTCCTTCTCAACAACAGCAGTCCATCGCTTATAAGGAGCTCTTTCCAGTTGTCATCGCTGCTCATGTTTGGGGACACATGTGGTGCAAGAAGCATGTCCTTTTCCGTTCAGACAACGATGCTGTCGTCCATGTTTTGAATTCCAGGACTTCTAAAGTACCGTGTTTGATGCGATTACTGCGCAGCCTGCTTCTGGCAGCCGCTCATCATAGTTTTTCCTTTTCTGCCCAACATGTACCTGGGGTTAACAATCAGATAGCTGATGCTTTGTCTCGCTTTCGTTGGCAGGACTTCAGGCAGTTGGTCCCGGATGCACAGCTTCACCCTACATGGATCCCGCCGGAGCTTCTGGCGGACTTGACTTCTCTGCCCTAGAGCAACAGTGCTTTTCCTTTCTGTCTCAAGGGCTCGCCCCCTCGACACGCCGTTCATATACTTCAGCACAATCAAAGTTCATTTCCTTTTGCCGTCAGCTTGGCAAGCTACATCCTTCTGGGTCCCCGTGCCCAGCAGACGAATGGACACTTTGCCTCTTTGTCACGTTTCTTGCGAGAACTATTCAGCACTCATCTATCAAGGTGTATCTGTCTGGGGTTAGAGCCCTTCATATTGAACAAGGGTTCCCTGACCCACTTATGAATTGCCTTCGTCTTCAACGGGTTGTACGTGGAATCAAGCGCTGTCAAGGCTCTCCTTCTTCTTCGCGACTTCCCATTACTGATGACCTGATGTTGGTTATTTGGCGGTCTCTTGACCTTTGCCTCCCGGACCATTGCATGTTCTGGGCAGCTTGTTCATTGGGATATTTTGGCTTCCTTCGCGCGTCCGAGTTCACTGTTCCCAACCTGTCTAGCTTCTCGTCATCTCTGCACTTGGGTGTTCAGGATGTTGCGGTGGATTCACCTTCAGCCCCATCATGCATGCGCATTAAGATTAAAGGTTCCAAGACTGATCCGTTTCGGAAGGGCTGTCTCATTCACATCGGCGTTGGTAGGCATCCATTGTGTGCAGTGCATGCTCTTATGACTTACCTTGCGCTCAGGGGTGATGCTCCAGGCCCCCTGTTTTTGTTCCAGAGTGGTCAGCCCCTCTCACGTTCTGTGTTGACGGATTGGCTTCGGCAGATCATGGTCTCCGCCAGGATTCCTGGTAACTTCTCGAGCCATAGCTTTCGTATAGGGGCTGCTACTGTCGCTGCTCGCAATGGAGTACCAGATCATTTGATTCAGTCCATGGGCCGCTGGTCAAGCAATGCCTATCAGCTCTACATTAGGACCCCGTCGGATGCCTTAGCTGCCCTCTCTAAAAAATTGGCTTGAGGAAAGCATTTGCGCTACCTGGAACGCCCTTTGGAGCTTATCTCTGGTTGCTGTAGCATGATGTTCCTGGGTCTTTCTTTTGGACTTGCAGTCCACCGTGGCTAGCTTCCTAGGTATGTGTTTATTTTGCATTTGCCCTTTATACCAGCTGAGTGGTGCTTGGGGGTAGGTTTGGGGGGATCGGAGGTACCATGTCACCCTGTCCCTGGGTCCCTCCTTTCTCCAAGCACCAGGAGAAGGGTTTCATCTGGGTGGTTCCTGCTTTCCAGGGTTGCCATGGATACCTCCTAGCGGCTTATGGCTTTGGCACCCCGCTAACCTTTAAGGCACCAGTTCCCAAGCTCATCTATTTGCGATGAGTTTAAATGTGGCTAAATATCATTTAGGCAAGGTTAAACTCGAGCTAATGCAACTAGCTAGTGTGCCCATCCAGCTAATATCATTTAGGCAAGTTAAATATGAGCTTATGCAGCCAGCGGTTTCCGCGTTTGGGAGTACGTGACCTGTGGGGCGGCCTTCAGGGGTTTTGCAGGGGTTTATGGTTCATTGCATAATAGTGTTGTAGTGTATTCTGCTGATTGTTGCGGATCAGTTGCACTGCTTTGCTCGCGAATCATTGCGGATTCTTGCACCCTCTCCTCCCTCCCGTTTTGTTCTTGGTCAGGGTAAGTATTCTCCAGGTAAGTAGATTCCACTGAATTTCTTTCAGTGTGACGGTGCCGGTTAGCGGACGCTCATTGGGTGGTTCCTGCTTTCCAGGGTTGCCATGGATACCTCCTAGCGGCTTATGGCTTTGGCACCCCGCTAACCTTTAAGGCACCAGTTCCCAAGCTCATCTATTTGCGATGAGTTTAATTAACATTGTGTTGTCAGGTTAAAACTTTCACAGCAGGTTAGACTGTGCAAAAATCCGATCGCAGCAGAAGTCGTTCAAATCAGCAGCAAAAATTTAACACATCACTCAACTCACGGTAAAATGCTTTTAAACCTATTTCATTCATCAAAAATCCCTAGAATTGCTGTGACAGCACTAACTCCCACATGAAAAGGTCTGGAATGCTCGTCGTCTCGTCTCGCTTAGGGGTGTAAATGTTTTCGGGACGAAACGATGTAATAACAATTATTATTACATCTCTCAGTTAGTACGCGCGCTGTGATTGGTCAATTTAGCGGGCCGTAATCTACTGTAAGGCCCGCTAATATTCAAAGCTGTTTTTGTTGCCAAAATGTTTCGTGATTTATCGCCAAGTGTTCTTAACTTTTTTAGCAATTAAAGGTTTAAAACTTTCTTTTACTTCTGAAATTGTGTATTAAAACCTGCTAGCGACGTCACTTAACAACGATTTCAAATTGAGTCGTTTTGCTTCCGAAGTGCGTCGGAAATTTGAAGCCGTTCCGCGTGAATAGAAATCGTTCCTGAGCCCGTCAGACACACAGTAGAGATATAATAAATATCTTACTAACCTTGTTTTCTCGGTCCGTACGGTAAGTCACAGATCCTCGTTTTCCCCTTTCGATTTATGGCTCAAGCGGGAAGCGCGCGGGCCATAAATCGAGGGGGGAAAACTCGGTCCGCAACTTACAGTACGGCCCTCGAACTCGGTTAGTAAGAGGTATAAATATGCTCTCATTTCCGCGTCACACCCAGATTAGTCTCATTACGTCCCCGACCGTCTCATTAGGGAGTCCCCAGGGGTTTCAGAGCTACTATCTCCCATGATGAGCGATTATTAGTAGTTACACTGTACTAACAGCTAAGACTGATCCCCGAGGGGGGGTACTTCCAGAAAAGTTGGGTGGGGGTGTGGGGCCCACTTCCCAAAACCCTTACCCTCTTTATGACCAAAATCTGCGGTTTTTGCTACCCTATTTGTGACCTGTCCAAAAGTTTGATAGCCTATTTATGACCGTTGCGGCTGACACAGTTGCCCCGAACATAAGTTATAAAGGGCTCTTGTTGACGGGTTTATCAATAAAGATGAAAAGGTAGCTTCTTCTAAGAAAAATACCCAATTCAAGACTAGAGTGCTAAAACCATACCCAATTTATAACCAAAATGGCCAAAATCGATACCCTATTTATGAAGAAAACGACTGAAAAACCATACCCTTTGGGGCCGCACATACCTATATAACCCATATAAGGGAGTAGCCCCGCCCCCGGGGACTGATCTCAAGCCAGTGGTATTTGTTCACGATTGCAAAGCTGTTATGGGTAGACAGCAGTCAGGTATATTAGTTCTCTAATTAAATACAGTGCATTTACTATCCTGTGTAGTTAACGATTACAGGAGGACTGAAGGAAAAACAAACGTAGCGTTCGTATGCATATAGAGAAGCATTCACATGACTGTCATAAACCAGATCCAAGAAAATCGCATCTGGCCAATCACAATCAACGCAAATAATGTAATGAGCCAATCAGAAATCGAAACAACATGCAACGGATGCCAAGCGCGGGAAAACATGCAACAGGTTCCAAAGCGCGCGAAAAGTTGCAACTGGTGCTCGAGGCGCAGGAAAACTTGCAGCCAGTGTCAAGCGCCCGAAACACGCATAGGCCATATCACGTTTGGTTGTTGCTTCTACTCCTGATTGGCTGGAGAAAAAGCATGTTTGCTCTGATTGGTTAGATCACGTATGACTTTTTCTAACCAATCAAAGAGCTCAGAAAATGCAAACAAAATTGTTGTCGACGGTCAATGAAACTTCCTCCATGGTAAAGTACCTATAACTTAACAGAACAATTGTTGGATAAAGGAAGCTAAATAAACTGCTAAAAGATTTTACGAGAAATTATGTTTCTTGTCGCTGATTGTTACAGATTTCTCTCGATACTCGAGCGTGAAAATCCAAAGCCAGTCAAAACGAATCAGAGTGGTCTGTGACTGGATTGAAAAAAAAATTCACTGATGACGTAGCTCTCCGTGTAGTATATCTGATTGGTTGTTTCTTTCGCGCAAAAATTCAAACCCGGGCAGCGACCAATCAGAGACACGATACGGATCTCTGGTGTTACGTCATCAATATGGAATGGTTCTGTGCCAGTCTCGCGCGTCCCCTGAGCAAGGGAAGAATTTGAGCAGCCTGTTTCCTCAATCAGACAAGCCTAAGTCGATAAAGACGAGTTTCAAAATAACCTGCACAAACCAAATAGTCTATTTATTTACTCACTTTTCTTGTCTAGAGCTTTGGGCACCGTGTTTACTTTTCTGAAATCAGGCAAACTCCGTTCTATAATAGAGTCTTCTGCGTCGCTGCTTTCCACTGTTTTTTCTTTTCCCATTTGCCCACTGCCATCAGTGTCGTCTTCATCAAGATTTTCTAAGTTGTCTTCCGTCGACATCTTGCAACAAAATGATTACAACGAGCTAAGAAAGAACAATCTAATATCCCTTTTTATTGGGCTATTGGGCTCAGCTCCACTACTCCACCGTAGAGAGGAATTTGTTCGTACCACAATTTCTCCTCGGGTTAAGATGAAACGGAACTCACTACAACTACACCAACAATCAAGTCTCACTGAAAGCAATTGACAAATATCGATCTCCCGTTTTCTTAAACCAATTTTTGTTTTCCTTAGGAGGTCGAGAAATCGATTATTTCACTGTATACTGGAATGACAACTTTGTAAGATCGATACAAATAGTTCAAATTTTGGGACAACTTTGCGAGTAAAGCTGTCATACAATGTGGGGTGAGTCTTGTTTTCCTCCCTGAACGTCACAGTTCTTTATCAAATAAACACGAGAAAGACTATTATGGCTTACCACAGACTCGTCAAGTTCTTGTTTGACGTAGGTACTGACATCAGAGTCACTTCGGCTCCTCTCTAGGTAAGTCACACCACTTGCGATTTCCCCCCCGGACAACGACGTGCTATCAACTGATGTTACAGTAATTGCAGGAGGGGAAGAGGCAACCCTCCGATGACCAAACGTGAAAGGCTTCCCTGAGACCATCTTCTCTGTTCCTCTATCTTCACGTTTTGTTTCTCCAGAGGTAGAGTCTTGTTCCTGACTTGTGGTTTGGTCACCTTCATTTGTTGGATTACATTTGTCATCTGTTTCCTCCTCCCCGTTCGATCCTTCGATGATGTACCATGAACTGTGTTTTATCTCTTCCATACTTCCTCCAGGGGGTCCCTTTTCTCCAGTCAGGACACCGTCAGGGGGTCCATTTCTGCTCTTAACATTCTCAGTAAAAAACGCCTTAGATTTAGTATCATCCATCATGTCCCCAGAAGGTTCCTTTATACCGCCAACGCTATCCGCGATAGGCTCCTTTGCATCGTCCATCTTACCCCCGGAAGGTTCCTTTGCACCATCCATCCTCTCCCCGGAAGGTTCCTTTACATCATCCACCTTGCCTCCACAAGGTTCCTCTTTACCTCGAGGGTCTATGGCTAGTACGTTTTCTTTGGCAATAGATGAATTGCCATCTAGACCTTTCTCGCTTTTGGCCTCAATAACAACAAAGGCCTTGAGGGTTTCAGACCTTTGCCGCTCTGTGAGATTCTTCTCAAGACAGACCCTTGCTAAAGGCTCATTTTTTGCACCAGGCAAAGAATGTCCCTTAACCACCCCTCCCACAGGTAAAATGCCTTCCGTGGGGGAGTCCACTGGGGTGTTGACGTCTTTTTCCGTGCTTGGGATTGGTCGAAATCCACTGGTCACGTGCATTACTTCCACATCTGGCCCGCTCAACACTTCAGGTGAGTCTTCGTTTATGTCAGGGCTGGGGTAGGGTGAGGGTGATCTTGATCCCCAGGGAGTCTGAGAGGGGCTGAGGTTTCCTTCTTGAAAATTCAAGTCCACGCCTCGGACTCCCAGAAAGTCAGTCGATTTGCTTAGTTGCTGAAGAGAAAAAAGATTCCAGACATTAGGCACTCTACTGGTACATTTAAATTGCAGGAACACCTTCGTGCGATTATGCTTCTAAAAGAACGACCAGTATGCCGTTTACCGTTTACCGTTTGCCATTTACCGCTTACTGCTTGCCGTTTGCCGTGACGTCATGCTTAAACTATCTATTGTTGTTTTGATTGACGTAAGACAATACAGTCAGACTTGTGAGCTTCTCGTCCCTTGAATGTCATAACAAGGCAAAGTAGAAACATAATTCACTAAAGTAAACTTTTCATTTGGAAGAACTCTTCAGTCGACAACAGGTTCCATTTCAGTTCTGTGCCACTCTGTAAAACCTTATGCTATTAGAATTTTAAATGAACTGTGTTTATCATGCATACACTTTGTACGAAGTATAATTTAATTTGATTTTAATTTTATTATGCACGACCCCATAAGCTACTAAGCTTTAATTTTTAATCGTGCTTAAATAAGGGTTGTCTGTCTGTCTGTCTGTCTGTCTACCTGCCTGTCTGTCTGTCTGTCTGATAATAATCAATAATGAACAGCGAAAAACAGTTACTTCTAATGATGACTTTCCGTCGAGTTGTACTGAAGACATCAACTTTCCTTCCCGCATGGAAGATGTCATCGACTTATTGGTCTTCTTCTTTTCAGCTTGGAAATATTCTTGTAGGCTTTAGGAATATTAAAGAACGCATTGTCATTTTTTTGTTGGAGGGATGGGAATGGGGGGGGGGGGTAGGTGGCTCAATGATTAATGTACTTGAATCGGCATCGAGCAGTCCGGGTTCGAGCCCTGGCCGTGATCATTCAATTGTGTTCTTGGGCAAGACACTTCACTCTCTCAGTGTCTCTCTCCACCAGCAGGTGTATAAATGGGTACAGGTGGATTGTTAAGTGTGGGGGTTACCATTCATGCTTCAGAAACCTATTTAGGCATTGAGAGCTTGTTTCATTTACGAACTTCTCCAGTTACTGATGAGTTAAGCTAGAGATCGCATGGGGTTAAAACAATAAAACACAGGAACTGTGCAGCAGGGATGATTGTGCAATTCTCTTAACTGCTTTCATACACTTTCATGCAAGTCTCTTGGGAGAATTTAGTTTAAGGTACCAAGTTTTATTTTCATTCTTTTATGTTCCATTTGTTTCTCTGTAGACAAATGTAGGAGAAAAAGAGAGAAAATGTACAACTGAAGACTTCTTTAATCACCAACATCTCTCAAATTTGGCCAGCAATATAGTTACGTTTGCCTGATTTATTTCTGATTATTTCAGAGGGTGAGTTGTACAGAAATTGTTTGACAGTAGTTTACCTTATACTGATTTTCTGATCTTATTTGGCCTGACTAATTGCATGAGATTTGCGTAAAAACATGAGGTTGTCTTTTATCCAAAGATCAGCCTTGACAGAATTGCACAACTTACTGACCTTGGATGTGTTTGTGCTACTCTACATAAACTAGGTTAGCTAACCTCGCATCTACAATCCTATTATTGACTATCCAACACTGAAACAGTACTCACGTATTGTTCCAGCTTTCTACAGTTTCGCACAAGGTTTTCTTGAGACTATTCAAGCTGTTTGCTATGACGTACTCCAGTGCCTGTCTATCTTCAGGGCCCAAGTGTTCACATGAGTCCGGGTTCTTCGTGGCTAGCGAATTCTGTGGTTCCTGAAGACTGGCTGCTTTCTTTTCCACAATTTCAACTTGTTCCAAGAAGCGCGTATGCTCCTCCTGAAAAATGTTCAAAAAAAATGTTCATCTGTTTGCAAAAAAACGGCACCTTTTTGAAGAATCCAATATGGGATTGCAACAAAATGCATTTTGTCTCACGCTTTGCCATTTTCTCCTTGTATTTTCACAATTTTTAGTATTAAAAGAGTTCAGTCACGGTATTTTGAGTTATTTTAGCCACGTACAAAAAATTACCTTTGAGTTGAAGGAAACCTGAAAATAGTAGTTTACTAAGATAGGAAAACACCAAAGAGATAATAATAAACCATAACGAAACAGGGATGGAGAAGATTGACACGGATTACAAACGACGAAATTGAAACATTTATGCTAAGCTTTTCAAGATACGCTAAACGTGACGTAGCTCCTTTAAAGTCATTGAATAAGTGTCCCCATACAGTGTAACATTACTTAGCAAAACCTTGCTTTTAAGACAACAAGTTACATGTACTTACATCGAGTGCTACAAAAAACTGCTGTATCTTAACATGACGGTCTGGCTGAGTAGAATAATCCTTTAGAGATTCAAGCCGGTCAAAAACAGCAGCAAACACTGTCTCTCCTCTGTGAAAACAACATAGCGAATTTACTTTAAGGAGGGCAACGACAGATGATAGTTACTCAGTAACATGACGTTTCACAATGACGAACAACTGGGATTCAATCTGCGATGGACTACAGTCTCATCCAGAGGCGGGGGTCGGGGGAGGGGTAGAAATACCCCTAGTCACTTTTGGCCTACGAACAGGCTCCCAGCAAGCCCCAACGAAGCGAGGGACGTCTCGATGTCCCTTCCCGATCGCTTCGCTCATTCTTCAGTTTCGCGCTCGCCGGATTTTTGTTTCCATCCTGGCCGGGAGCCTGTTCGCAGGCTAAGTCACTTTACACTATGGAAACCTAATGGGCCACCAGGGTCGAATGCTGACTCAATCCTGCATAACAACTCAAGAACTGACATAAAATAGAAACATGTTCCTTTTCCCTAATCCCTTCCCAGCGAGTCCATTTGCGGCACTCCGCGTGTCACGTAACGCTAAGCTATAGGAATGTTGCATTGCGGGACCCTCTCTCCATAACGTAACGCTAAGCTTTCGAAGTGTAGCGTTGCGTGACAGAGATAGGATTTCAAGAGTACTAGGGTACGGGGTTGAAGTGAACTCTACCTTGTTGCTATAGCACGCAGGTCACTGATCCACAAGCTTGCATCTCTCGTCTTCTCATTGATATAAATCCGTGGGGAAGGGATGGCTATCTCAAACAGTTTGATAGGACGGTACCTGCAACATAATATCAACATTCTTAAGACTGCGGAGGCAGCGTGGCCGAGTGGTCAGCGCGTCGGACTTGCAATCCAGCGGTCTCGGGTTCGAGTCCCGCTCTGACCACTACCCGGATTTGTATCTCGGTAGCCCCGAGTTCAAATCCTCGGCCACGCTTGTAAATAGCCAACTGGTTTGCCTCCGGCTAGTTGGGATTCTTAACAATGTTATATTCAATTTGAATTATTTGTTTCAGTCATATTAGCCTTTGTGCTATAAACACTGCCAAGGGTAAATAAAGGTCATTTTATATTTACTTATTTATTTGTTTATTTGTTGTTTGTTTGTTTATTTATTTATTTATTTATTTATTTATTTATTTATTTACTGCACTACCTAGTTCTCGTAGCCTGTGAACAGGCTCCAGCTGGAAGGGTCTGACCGTGGCTAAAAGGGCAGAAAAGGAACTGGTTTAGAGTGACGTAGCCGAGTGACTTTGGGGATGGGGGATCGACGGCCTGTCTCTCCCCTTCTCTCTCTTCCCTCCTCTTTCTTAATTCCCGCTTTCTCTTCGCCTCATCCTCGACTAGTTCCCGTTCCTTAGGTTGATCCTATGGTTAGTTCTCAGGGTCCAGTGATAACAGTCTTGACGGAAAAAGAGGAAGGGGAAGGAAGAAACAGCCAATGAGAAGAACCCCCTACCCTCCACGCTCAGGAAAACGCTAACTAAAAGCCACTGGCGTATGGGCACCTTTGGACTTGGGGTGGGGGAGGGACCTTCTTACCCTAAAAAGAGCGCAATGCCGCTACTAGCAAACCGCCACAACGCACTTTCGTCCGAGAGCACTTTGAATCATGCTGCATTTAACTTACTTGAATGAAGCCACCATGTTAGCATAAGCAAAGTATTGATAATGATCTTTGTGTAGTGAGTGACCGCATGGTTCCACGCTCGCTCGTCGCTTGTAGCTTCCCGCATAGAATCTCAGCTCCAAGTACTTTGCAAAGGACAACGCCCATGCCTCAGGGGAGAGGGGGACAATTGGCGTTACCTAAAAGCATGGGATACAATAAACGTCCAAAACTAATGAATTCTAATAACGGAGGCTTTGGACAAACAATTAAGAATAAAAATCAGCGATAATAATTTCGAATGACTTTTCGATGA
Source organism: Orbicella faveolata (assembly GCF_042242905.1). Classification (NCBI taxonomy): domain Eukaryota; kingdom Metazoa; phylum Cnidaria; class Anthozoa; order Scleractinia; family Merulinidae; genus Orbicella; species Orbicella faveolata. The sequence goes on along the minus strand of NW_028301542.1, from coordinate 4,001,929 downwards.
CTCGTTAATCATTTTCGAATTCTAATTTTTCAAAAGTCAGATTCCTAGGAGTTTCTTATATACTGAGAATGCGTGTGAAAGTCTCGTCGCATGTGATTAAAAACTCTACAATGTGGAATGTAGAGAGTGTTAATTAAGTACTAATCAGTTTTGCTTTAATTGAGTCAGATTGAGTGTTCAGTTAGCGTTTTTTTTTTCTTTCGTAAATTAAGCATTCAAATTTCCCACGACATTTCTTGGGGATGGTAAATTGTTCGTTGAGATCTTTGTTCCTCTGATTGTGGACATCACGCTGGTGTTTTCCACTTACGTTTATCTTTGTCCCCTGTGTGTTATGCAAGCTTCAAATTAAACTAACTTTGAGCCGTGAGCTTGGTACATGTATAAGGTTGAGTCTGCATACGAGCCAAGTGGCCCATGAGACTCAAGCTTATCCTGGTTTCTGTAGCATGGAGCGACTAGGAGTATTTCTACTCCCCCCCCTAGGTGAAAAGCTAGTCCATCGTAGGGTTACCCGCAGCATTAAATTTGCCAGTACCCATTTATACACCTGGGTGGTGAGGCACTGTGATAGTTAGGTATCGTGCCCAAGAACACAACGCAGTGACCCCAGCCAGGGCTCGAACCCGGACAGACAAGTGCACTAACCATAGCGCCACCATGCGTCCCATGGTATAACAAACTCATAAATTTACATTTCTGCATTTACATCCCAAATTTTACTTGAATTGAAAGTTATTTTAACACTCGATACAGGAAAAACTGAAAATAATGAAAGATTTCTAAGCAGGTTTACAACGTGTCTAACCTGTTTGCATTCCTTGCACCAGCTCCATGTGAGAATAGTGTGTTGGAATCCTGGGATAGGTGATTCAAGGTTCCTCATGTGAATGTAGACGGACCCAGTGCCATGCGCAAAGTACCTCACGTGATCTACCATGGGTATATCACAGTTGGGATTGGGGCAGATGTAAGATGGTCTGGAAAATAATTATCATACTCATTAACAATGCATCAAGTTTCAACGAAAGAAATCGTGGCCATGACTGTGTTTGAATGTTTGATCTAAATTAGCATAGATCTTTGTGATTTTATTTCCGCGTTTTCGTCTTAGTTTTAGTTTTGATTCAGAATATATATCAAGTATTCAAGGCCGTGAGTGGAAGGCGCTGTGGCCTCAAGGTTAGTGCGCTCGTCTCCGGATCGAGCGGTCCAGGTTCGAGCCCTGGCCAGGGACATTGTGTTGTGTTCTTGGGCAAGACACTTTACTCTCACAGTGCCTCTCTCCACCCAGGTGTATAAATCGGTACCGGCGAACTTAATGCTGGGGGTAACCCTGCGATGGACTAGCATCCCATCCCGGAGTAGAAATACTCCTAGTCGCTTCATGCTACGAAAATCGGGATAAGCTCCGGCCTGATGGGCCACTTGGCTCGTATACAGACTTTACCGACCTATTCAAGGTCGTGATTGACCACACTTCCAAACACCTCGATGTTCGTCAAAAATACTCCGCTACGCGTCGTATTTTCAACTCTCTTCTCAGTGTTTGGAAATGTGGTCAGACAAAGTATTTCGTGTTTGATATAATATATTACATTCAAGATGGTCTGAAAAAGAAATCCCTTTCACGTTACCCAAGTCATGATGAATGAGGGGATGCACTTGTTGCTGGTGCAAAAGTGTCTTACAATAAGCCAGAAACGGTTTCAAGTTTTATCAGAAGCAGTTCGGTGCTGCAACCTTTACTAACTTTGCTATTGACTGAATTCTAAGGTCACATAGAGATGCAATCCTATTCTCCACTACCCGCAAATGGCGCATTTTGAAGTACTTTTTCTCACGAAATGTTTGGTTTGGTATGGACAGCAAGATAGCAAAACATTTCACGGCCTTTAATACAGGCAACAACGTTTTGTGAAACTTGTTTCAAAAACCGTTTGAATATTCACTTCAAGTTTGCATTTCAAAACCCATCACAATATACCTAAAACAGTATATCTCCAGAAAACCACCAAGAGTGATGTCGTTTCGTCCATAAAACTCCATGAAAACAGCCCTGCAATATATATAAAAACAACGGTTAAAATTGCAGTGTATTAATTAACTGCTCACGGTTGCAGTTTTAGGTAGCTTGCGTTCTTTTTCATCGCGCACTTTGCAATTGGGTTTTGATGGTCGCAGACATTTTTCTTGTTCCGAGCTCGGCGTTCGCAGCTTGAATTACTGGCAAGTCTATTTCATCTGAAACGCTACCAAATATTCAGCCAGAAAAGCCGAGTGCGAAAATGTGCTCGGATATTTGTCCGCGGACGTTATCTGTTCCGAGAAGCTAACAGTTTTCCATGAGCGAAGCTTGAGGAAAACCGTGAGCTTTGAGAAACAGATAATGTCCAAGGACAAGTATCCGTTTATATTTTTAAAGTCAAATGGGGGCTATTGCGTTTATTATCCGTCCAATATTTCCCGCTTTACGCAAATTGGGGAATATCAATGTGCCCCCGATTCAGCTGAGGCACATTCAGTCACGTGATGCGTTTAGACCAATCGCGTGTGAGCGAAAATATTTGATGGGGTTTAATTTGTGAGATTGTCAGCGTTCGTAGGTTACCAATGCCCCCAACCCCGACCCCCCTAAACCATCCAAGAAGTTCCCTACTCGTCCATGTTATTACTTACCATGGACTAATACAGGGGCGGGGTGAATTGTTCGATTCATTTGAGTAGCTTATGAATAGCACGGCAATTCTCTGATGAGCATATGGATCCAAACAGTCCACTTGCTGGAAAAAAAATTATCTCAAGTTAGTAACTGCTACAAACCGAAGTTTCTTTACTTGAGTTTACAACTATTTCTCCCATAGAGAGACAAATAAAACATATAAAAACCACAAGGGAGAGTTTTGATTTTGACATCTCAAACTCATAAATCATTCAATAAGTTTGTGATCATAATATGGATATCAGATCTTAATGCAAATCTTGGCTGAAAATCAGTTCAAGTTCCAAAGTTCACCTAATGGTTCGCTTTAAATGATCCAAGGGTTTTAAGCTGATATCTATATAAGTGATTCCAATACAAAGTTTTTGGTTTTCAGTTTACATCACCTGGGCGTCGCCATGTTTACCTTACGGTAATTCATGACGTCATTGCGCAGTCAGAGATCTCAACATGGAGTCTGTAGAGGAAGATTTCTCATTGGGACTAAGCAGATTCATCCAGAATATGAATAAGAAATGATTAGAAGCACTCTTATTTCTCTAGATACACACAATGCTGTATTTCAAAAAACGCCCAACCACACAATGACGTCATAATTTCACATCAAGCTTTGCAAAAATAAACATGGCGGCGGGCGGAAAATTTTATATCCTAAAATAGCTGAAAGTAACCACTCAGCATTCAAAACAGACAGACAATTATCGACTTCAAATCACTGAAATAGTTTAACAAAAACACCAGCTTGTGATTTGGAACAAAACCGTTTTTAGCCAAGATTCCCTTTAATTAGCATAGAATTTTAGGAGTTTATTCCTCGGTTCCCAGCTTAGTTTTGGTTTTGATTAGCGAGGTATGCATCCTCTGCACACATTCTAGTATCATTGATCAGCAATTCGTACAAAAGACAACAGCTTCATAGCAGTCCGCACGCATTGCGTGCCTATAAAGCTATACCATCTTGGTAAACCCTGTAATACCTTTCTGTTAAAATGAAGCGGGCTTGCTGGAACAAACTGATCCTTCTGTTCTTGCTCTTCTTCATTTGTTCTTTCTGGAAAATTGATCTTTGGGCTGTTAGTTCCCTGGAGACAGCTCTTTTCTTTATTGCTCTTTCTAACCTTCTTCTCGCCAATACCTTCAAGCCATTTACAACGGCCTCGGGACACAGCCATCCCATTCTTCGTCAGCTGTATTTGTCCTCCCTGGGCGCGAAAGTCGCTCACCAAGGCTTGAAACAATATGTTATTAGGATCCATTGTCAGTGACGCTGACAACAGAGGGTGTGGTTCCAACATGCAAACCAGCTTACTCAGGCGGCGCTGATGAGGATTTGAAAAATCAAACTCCTCCATACCCTCTTCGGTCAAGTGACGAGAATGGGGATCTAGGTCGAGTCGTGCTGACCAGTAAATATCTCGAGGCAGAGCGGATCTTAAGGCCATGTTTCTACCCGCTTCTGTGAGCAAATACGGGAGCGGATAGTCGAGAAATGGCGAGCTGGCTAAAATGGTGCTTTTTAACGCTGTGAGGAAAAGTTCACTTCCTTCACAAGAATCTTGCTGTGTTGTTTCTGTCAAGTTCTTATTCTGTTCTGAACAATCTCCACCACTGTCCTCTTTTTCATTCAATTCCCCTTCATCCGCTTTCATCCTCTTTTCAAAATTTTTAGCGGCAATTTCCCATTCCTCAATTAAATGGTTAGTATCTGGTGGCAAGGCGAACTCGTCCATCAGAAACTGCAGTTCTAATCTCAAACTGTAAGCAACGAAAACCATGTGTTGGAAAATACGCTTCACTTTAGCCAACACGAAACTGTTGCCTCCTCGGAGATTCACTGTGCAGAAAAGATCAGCTGGGCAGCCATCAATGAACATGAGTGTCTTGGACTCTCCATTCTAGCAAACATGAAGTACATTGTCAGGAAGGAATAGGACCCAACATTCTCCCCCTTAATTTAAAAGAGCTACATCACGGTTTACATATTTTAAAAGCCCGATTTTTTTCAAGTTCGTCATCAGTAATCTGTGTCAATCTTCTCCATCCTTAAACATCCTTGTTCCTTTACGGTTTATTATAGTCTCTTTGGTGTTTTAAACTTCAGAATACCCTGCCACACACGCCCTCCTTAAATCTACTGCTCCCGTGGTCCTTGGTCCGTACTCGGCTAGTGAGTCAATATTATTATCTTAGATAGTGCAGGTCCACATCAGGACTTAACGTCTTGCCAATTGATCTGTAACCTGCTTTATCAAATAAATCATGTATGTATTGACTCGGTGTTAAACTGAAGTGCTACCGCGGTCCGCAGTCCCGTAGTGGTGGACTTTGAAATTAGGTAAGTATTGTAAACTACTGCTATCGCGGTCCGCAGTCACGTAGTGTTTGCATGGCTTTCTGCAGACGCGTTTCGAGAAATCGTATCACTTGTCTGCAGACGTTTAGAGAACGAAGTATACATTGCGTGTATTCTTCTTGTTTTGTTTGCGTGCGCACTTAGGTTACATTTCAGGAGAACTGAGGAGTTTGTGATTGCGGACTGCGGACCGCGGTAGCAAGATTTGTTGAGGAGTATTTCAGTGGCAGAGTGTTCTGAAGTTTAGCCGGCGTGGATGTTTTTCTATCTTTAGTTAGTAAACCAATATTTTCAGGTTTCCTTCAATTTAAAGGTAACTTTCTACGTGGCCAAAATAATGAAAAATGCCGTGACTGAGCTCCTCTTAAACTGCTCCATATTATATGTTTTCAGCCAAAGATTCTGACATGTTTTCACTAGATCTTCTGTAAAAACATGTCATAATCTTTCAATGAAAACGAATTTAACAAATTAAACATGTTTAAGGTACTCTTAATTCTCTGAAACGCGATATGCATGTACGCTTGTAATCCTTTCGGTCAAGATACTTAAGGACATCATCGCACAAGAGCAATGTCTAAAATAAACACCAAGTTCTCCAAAAGAGAATTATAGAAAATAGATAAAAACAGTAAGGAGAATCTAGAGGCTGAACTTGAAAATTAAAGTGTCTACAGAATGTTTATGTGAGATATTGTATGTACAGTGTTACCTTAAGAGTGTATCTCTGAACTCTGAATGATTGACAGGAACCCAGTTGTGGTCGACTAAGCTGCTCCATGGAACAAAGAACATCTGCTCGTGTGCATCTGGCTATGCGCTCAATCACTTCCTGAAAAATATGAGCTTTGTTTAAAATACAGCACCAGTATATAGTGAGTGATGCTGCAAAAATTCAAATCCGACTCACACGCAGCCACTTTTGCTGAAGTACATGTGCTTAGCCCCTTAAAAATCAACTTCTATACAGAACATCAAATATCTCTGGAAGACTTCTAGCCTCCCACGCAAATGTTTTTTTTTTGGGCTTGTCACACAATCCTTCTTCCCATGGGGAAGGACGATTGCGTGACAAGTCTAAAGATCGTCTGCATGGAAGGCTAGAAGTCTTCATCTTCTTCGCTGTAAAATGGACAGGCAAAAAAAAGCTATAGTATGGAAGTCATTGAATGACTGATCCAAAGGGGAAACACTGTTTCTCATGAACCTGAATGTTCCCAAATGGCAGAGCCGATGGGGAATGTAAAGATTCAAGGGAAATAATATTAACTGGTCCCCCAGGAAGCAGTCATTTATAAATGATTTGTTCTGTAAAACAACAAGAGCATTAAGTAGGTCCAAAGTGAGGACAGCAGTTATCAGTCAACATTTGCAGGTAATATTGCACGTGACCGTGTTTTGCACTAAAAAATGCTTGACAGCAAAACTTAAACATTATGCTTTGCTGTCAGATGATTGATGCCGCATAATGTCAAAGTAACTAATAAGAGCATGTACTGTAGGAGAAAAAATTCCAGATTTATAGCAATACAGCGAACTCCTTTCTAAGGCAAACACCTTCCGGAGTAGTTCAGTGGAGTCTGGCTTAACAGTCTGAGTCTAGTTACAGAGAAACAACTGAAGTTCACTTAAGACCAATGACAGAGACAGTCATATCCAACTGAGGGAGGTGTCTGCCTTACAGTGATGTCTGCCTTGAGAGTTGTCAGCAGGATTTTACTTCATTTAAAGTACTCACTGGTTTAACATTCAAGACCAGAGTGATCCCATGTTGCAAGAGCATGTCCTGAGCCAGTCGTGAAACAGTTTTCTCCACCAACAAAATGTTCGGTCGTAAAGAAACCACTCTTGCTACAAAGTTCTTCAGAAATTCGAATTCTTGGAGAACAAGAGGATCAAGAGAAGCCAGGCGGTTTTCATTACGCTGTGTACAAAAGGAAAAATGAGATAATGTTTTAAGGACAGGAGAAAGAACAACAAAGAGAAACACATTAAGTATGGGTAAATTATGATAGGACGTGAACTTAAGTATACTTTTTAATGTACAGCATACATTTCTTAAAAATTGGACAAGACTAACATTGTGCATGTCACTTGCTTCAACTGAAAAAAATATTATTCCTAAAAGAAAGCTGCCTTTTCACTTAAATTGCACTTCACTGATAGAAATGTGATTCAAAAGTTCCATACATGTACATCTCTTACGGAAGCTGACAATTAACTTTTTGACGACTTGATAATTGTTCTTTTACATTTAAGGAAATAATACGGTGTCTTGAAGCTCTTAATCACAATTACAATTTTCAACAATGTTTTGCAGCTAGTGGAGGCAGCATAGCCAAGTGGTCAGCGCATCAGACCCGCCATTCAGGGGTCACAGGTTCAAGTTTCTCCCTGACCACTACCTGAATTTGTTTGGCGGTAGCCCTGGGTTCAAATCCTCAACCACTCTTGTAAATAGCCAACTGGTTTGCCTCCGGCCAGTTGGGATTCTCAACAATGTTATGTTCAATTTGAATTATTTGTTCCAGTTGTTTGCTCAGGTGCTCTAGCCTTTGTGCTATAAACACTGCCGAGGTTAAATAAAGGTTATGATTATCGTTATCGCTATCATTATCCTTATTAATATTATTATTATTTAATTAGCTTCATTACTGACCTGATAATCAATGGCACAACTAAGAACCAGGATTTTAGGGTTGCTCAACACACTGGCCATCTTCTTATTTGCGATGTTCTTTGTGAACACAACACCGCTGATCATTTCACAGTCACTCTTGTTTCCTCCAGGAATCTTCTTGAACTTTACATAGTCACAGATATCCATGTCATCATCTTTACGAACATCAGGAGTCACCTACAGAGATGAGGACACAAGATTAAACAAAGTACACTCAAGCCTTCCATATGTGGAAACTCTACCATTACTTGACACACTGTGGCAACTGGAATTGTTCATGGTACTGTTTACAGGGAGGATAAAAAGTTGATGCCCAAAATTCTGTGAGTTCCTTTCACATGTATACCATTTCACATAATGTTATATACCGTTTAAAATGTTGAGTTCTGGAATTAATACCGTAAACTGCTGCTTATAAGAGGGCTCATATCCAGGGGGGCTTATGAGTAGAATAAAAAACAGTTTCGAATTGAGCTACAACAGTGTTTTTCATATAGTGGTTTTAAATTAAGCTTTAAAACATCCCTGGAAATACATCAAATTCATTTCATATTACACTAGAGGGGGGCTTATGGTGGGGGCTTATAATCAGAAACTTTAATATTTTGTTTGAAGTACAGTACAAGTATAATGCAGGGTGGGGCTAATTAGCAGGAGGGCTTATAAGTGGCAGTTTACGGTATCCATATGCGCCCCATGATAGGCCCATTGAAGTTCTGAAGGGACAGGGATCTTAAAAGCCAATTTGAGAAATTTTAAGGGAAGTATGATGCTAAACTGGAATTTATACCTTCCTTGGGAGGGTATTAATTAAAAGATATTTTCTGGGTACAACACGATAAAAATTATCTGATCTCTTCCGCTCTACCTGCTCACTGACTATCTTCACTATAGGCAATATTGTTTCTTTCCAATCAACTGACAGCCCAGCATCCCTCAACAATTGCTCCAACAGAGTGTTTAGATGGTATGCATGTGCAGCCCTGTAAGAGAAACAACAAAATGGTATGATATTTAAACCTTTTATCTTTTGACTAGCTATAGATCACATCTTTGTGCTATTTTCCCTTTAAAACATGCTCTATGGCACATGTAGTTATGGTTCAAATGTCAGTAAGGGGTGGTCTCACAGTCATCGTCAAATTTTACCAGTCAGGCATTCTTGATTTTTTTACACAGTCTTGATTTTTTAAAAGGCTAAGAAAGTCTCAAAGTACCGGTTTTTTTACAAATCATATGATGTCTGAACATCTTAGAACCTGAACATTGCAAGCTCACATTTAAACCACTTTGAATTCTCAGTCTTGCAATTGAAGAAGTCAAAATGTTTCAGGCTTGCAAAGGAAAACGCTAGTTTTGCCTTCTTGCAACGTCTTGTGTTTACCAGTCACTACCCCATAGGTATGTCATCAAGACAGGTGTTTTTAGCTGAAATGTCAGACCTCATTCTTGTATTGATGGAACACACACCTAGTAACACAAGTCTGATCTGTTTTTTCAGACTTCAAAACCACATACCTCAGACGTTCCATGGCTAACCTCTCACCATTATCCTCCCTCAGCTCGCTAATATCAGGGGCAGGAGATCGGTCCACACCAATCTTCCGTGCCATCATAGCTCCACTGAATATCTCATCCGGGGTATTGCTAGTGCTCAGCACAATTTCATCTTGATTTTTCTTGTTGCTGGGTCTCAGTGGAGTGTACGGGTACCCCTCGTTGTACACATACTGCTCCAGTGGAGGTGGAGGGGTGTCTGTTATCAGAGAAAGTTTGGAGCCTCCTACTTCACTTTGGGTGTCCTGTGATGCCATGCCAAGTTTTCCAGGCTGCAGTAAAAAAAAATGCTATTTACCGTAAATCCTCAAATTAGTGCCTCCCCTCAAATAAGCACCCCCTTCGAATAAGCATCCCACCTATCAGGCAAAATTTAAAATACATGCCTCCCCACCTCTCCCCCTATTACCTGGAAGAGTACTGAGACAACAAAGAATGCATAGTTTTGGTCATTTTCAATCACAAGCAAGCGATTATCAACTCATTCAAGCACTGCACATTGACCATTGCAACGGATGATAGTGAAGATCTGCAGATTCATTGCCTAAAGCCCAACCAACCTTGTGCAGCAAGCCTAGACTGGCTAAAGGGGTTATATTACATAGTTCATCAAGAAAGACAGGATTACTTTGAGACTTCTGAGAGACAGACACATCCATATATCACAAAAACCCTGATTATATCTGACCATGATTTAGGAAAAATTAAATAAGCGCACTCCCTTGATTAACTGCCTCTCTCAAATAAGCACCTCCCATCTTCTCCTAAATTTGAAATAAGCACCCTGGGTGCTAATTCAAGAATATATTGTATGTGTTTGCTAATGTTCCTCAAGTTTTAGATTGAAGCTTCAAGTGCTGTGATTTGCTGATTATTGGTAACTGGGTGGGAAAGTGAACTGAAATAAGTGTGTGGAATACATGAAGAACTGCACGGGCTTACTACTGGCATAGGGTGTTTCCTCTTACTATTCTGGAATGAAATGTGATCAAGGATACCCATTCCAGACTACAAACAGCAAAGAAATTTGCTATTCGATGGTGAGAGCTGTGACATTTCACTCTATAATGTGATTCATTGCATTGGTTACCATTTGCCACCACTAGTATAATGGCAGTACTCTGCCTGGATGCTATAATACTGCAAGTTATAGGGCCTCAAACCTGAAACTTCACCAGTATACTTTTTCATTCCAGTCAGTAAAAGTACCTTGCCCAAGAACATAACAGAACAACCCCTGTCCCCAGCCAGACCTCAAACTTCTGTAATCTAATTCTAATGAGGCAGCCATACATGAGGGCACCACTGGATTCCCTTGGATACAACACAACAAATCAAATCCTATCTTCTCTGGTAAAGATGTAATATATTACACACCTCTCCAAAATGTTGCAGATCAACCTTGAGTGATAATTCGCTGTCTCCTTCCTCAGAGGCGATGCCATTCATTAAATCCAGATCCAAAAGCTTTGGTCCTTACACCACACAGAAAGCAAAAATTTCATGTCAAAACATTTGATAGTTTTTTTAGCCCACAACTGCCACCACCTAACTTTAGTTTCCATAGCATGAAGTTACTAGGAGTATTTCTATTCCATCCCCCACCCCCCTCCCCTGGATAGTGTACTGGTCCATCAAAGGGTTCTACATCTACATCTACATTTATTAAGTTGATAAAATCTTGGAAGACATCACATCAACTGTACATAAGAACTAAAATACAATCTATCTATCTATCTATCTATCTATCTATCTATCTATCTATCTATCTATCTATCTATCTATCTATCTATATATATATATAACCAACCCGAGCTATCAACACTTAACAAACGTAATGAACTCGTATCATCTTGCCGCCACAGAAACAAAGCCCTCCTACGAAACAACTAACCCGTTAAATTTCGCACTGCATATATTATGTAAATTATATTGTATATAAACGGTGGTAAAGATTATTCTTATTAAATCCCCTGATGAGTGGGCAACCACGAAACAGGCTTGTAGGGATGAACTTGTAGTTTATTTGTGTTTTTCCTCCCACATTGTATTGTATTTTATTGTATTGTATGTATGTATGTATGTATGTATGTATGTATGTATGTATGTATGTGTGTGTGTGTGTGTGTGTGTGTGTGTGTATGTATGTATGTATGTATGTATATATAACCACTGTCCCCAGACCTCAAACTTCTGTAATCGTAGAAAGTTAAAAAATTAAAAAATTGTGAGGACGGACAACTTCCGACGCAAAAAAGGGTAAAAAATTTAATAAAAAACGTTTCAGTCAGAGACCTTCTTCAGTTATTACAACTTTTGAATAAAAACGAGCTTTAAATAAGATTAAGGTGCTAGTGATTACGTAATTACAAGTGACAATTAATAAAAGTACAAAATCATGCGAAAGAGCAGAAAGTGGTGTTAATTAACAAAGAACAAAAAACAAAATCAACAAAGCGCAAAAATATCGAATAAGTCAAAAACAAACTATTATGAAAATAATTGGCAGAGTCTGAGAGATAAAAGCTAAAAACTAAAAGACCAGACTGGCTAAAACAAATATTTGTTTTAGCCAGTCATATGCCATAGGCCAAGTTTGCCATATGCAAACGTTAGATAAAAGTAAATGGGTTTCTCTTGAACATTAAATTTGTCAGAACCCATTTGATACACTTGTGCAGACAGAGGTGCTGTGAGAGTAAAGTGTCTTGTTCAAGAATACAGCACATTGCCGCCCCCCAGCCATAAATATTATTACCAATCCAGAAACGAACAAATGACTACAACCACTTGTGAAATAATATTTACCTGTCTTAACATTATTTGGTTTTCCAGACGCCTGAAAGAACAAAACAAGCATTACTGACTGAGACTAAGACAATTATTATTTTTTAAACAGTAATTATTATTGGATGAGGTTTTTGTGATATCCAGAATAATCAAGTTTGAGGTAGGGGTTATCAGCCAAAGCCAAAGGCTTGATTACTCTGGATATCACAAAAACTGAATGTACTAATTGTTTTATTACACATTGAACAAAAGAAAAATGGAAGTCATGTTTTTGTTTCTGCAGTGATGGCAAGCAACACAAAGCGTGAACACTTGACATATTACTCTTAGAAATCATGCACTGCGGTCATACATGACATGATTACCTGTGACCTTGAGTGTCCTTGACATGATTATTATATAATCTGCAGCTAGATTACATGACAGGCGCTGATTTCGAAAATTCACTGTACGCTTTCGGCCAATCAGAAAAGAGATAGTGAGTTCAATGTATAATAATATTCTAAACACAACGTGATACAAAACTTGAAACTTGATTATTGCCTGGCCTCACTTTGGAGGCAAGTGGGAATTCCTTGAACATTTGGAACGCATGATTACTTCTGTCAATGGCTACATATCATTTCTAAAGCCAGAATAGTCCTGACACATGGCATTTAACAAATTGACGTCAGTTTTTCATGCGTCTGTCCTGTTATTGATCATAAATTTTGTTATAACATTGTCAAAGTAGCTGTGGATCCACAGACTACTTTGACAATGTCATGACGAAATTCATTGTCGATAACAGGACAGACGCATGAGAAACTGACGTCAATTTGTTTTTTACAATATCAAATTGTCAAATTGTCCACTCTCGCTCGTTGATGCATTGCATAAATTATAAATTCATGCGTCTGTCTGCTTGTTGACAATGAAAATTAGCCAATGAGTACACGAGAATTGCTGCAGTTATTCTAAAAATGAAAATTCATCCACTATCTGCTTTGGCTGTAATATTATCACTTAGCCAAAATAGCATAGTTAAAACAAATTTGTATAGCACACATGGCATGAGAGAATTTATCTGATATTTGTTTAGTGTTAGCTGTACATCAACCAATTAAAATGCTTTGAGATTGGCTGAGTGGTCTAATTAGTAAGTAACTGGGTTGGTTTTGATTTTATGACACTCAATTAAAAAACGTTCTATCTCACCTTTTTTTTTTGAAAATCGTGCACTAATTATATATTAAATGACTTTTTATCTTAACCTCTTGAGAGAAACTGGAATCAAACTCCTCTGAAGCTGATTCAACACCATGCTGCTCTAGCTGTCGGAACCAGTGAGGTACTGTTTCATCATTATCATCATCCACGTGTTCACTGATGATCTCATCACTCTCAATCAGGGATTCATTTTTGTCAGCAGGCTTGTCTGTCTCTGTCCAGAATAGTGATGACTTCTTAGTGGAAACAGCCTGTTTCAATATTGAAATAAAGGTCATAAATTTATCATTCCAGACATTTTTCTCTCCCTTTTCATTGGCCAAGAGCCAAACACATGACCTGTAAATAACTGCCTACAAATAACAGTCTGCTCGTGTGTAGCACTGCCTAAATGTGTTTTGCTGCAAATAATATTCTGCTCGTAAATGCGTTATTGTAACCATGCTCTCGAATGAAAAATTGCAGATCGCTTCCTTGAGCTGTCAGAGTGATTTAAATATGAAAACAAACTTGGTGATCAAATGATAAAACAATTATTGGACTTGGTTATGGCAAAATATTTTGATTTGTCAGTCTCTTGCAGATCAATTATTTGCCACAGTCTTGGCTTTATAGATTCCACCTTGGGATAGGTTCAGATATTTTCTGTAATTGTGCAATGGTTCCTTACCACTCCAGGTTGGTACAGAACATATTCATCTTTAAAGACTGCTCCTCCGTCACGTGTGTTAGGTACAGGCTCTAGCCAGCCAGACTCCAGCAAACCTTGACCAATCATAACAGCCTGATTTCTATAGTGTGTTCAATATAAGTAAATACTCAAAGATGGGTCTTCAATTATAATACAAACAAAGTACAAGATTTTACTTTGACTATGCTCAAGTTTCATGGAGTGACCTCTTGGAGACACGTTTGATATTGGTTTTCTGTTAAGAAGTCAATCAAGTTCCCCTTTAATCCTTTAGGCAGAATTCCGTTCTTATAGTTTACATATGGTCTACAGTGCAGGATTTATGTGGCAAAAGACTGTTTATTCACAAAAGAACATGGAAAATCAGTGAAAATTTGCATGACCAAAAAGGAAGCCAAAAAGTTTTTTTTTCCATAACAACTATTAATTATCGAGTGTAAAGGGTGGTCGTAAGGGGGGTTCCACTGTATTTAACAGGAACACGATTAAAAAAGTAAAACGGAAACAGCAACGAAAACAAAAAAAAAACTAATAACTCAACATAAAGACTACAAGCTGAAGATGAATTTAATTTATGAATAATCATTATAATAATTTTAAGAAAATTTTAAAAATAATGGTTTAATATATTTATTTATAAGAAAATTATTAAATTCATGGCTCTAAGTATATGCTACTTCCAGAATGAACTGAAAAATTAAAATAATTTGGAGCATTTATAAGTTTTATTAAAAGGAAAGACTAATGTCTACATGTAAGTAAATACCAAATATTTTATACCTTGTGGAAGTTTTCTCATACTTAAGCAGCCAGTCAACTAATTCACTTCCAACAAAACAATTCTGGTAAGTCCTCAAACGGAAGCGATGGCTCTGTAGTTCTAATCCAGACCTTGGGGACATTATTTGATTCCACAACTCACGGAAAGAGTCCTTAAATTGGACAAAGTAAAAACAGCATTAAAACGCTGAGTAATCAGTGAGATAATATTAAACATAGGCACGCAGGACGTGCAAGAGTTATTTTTGTGTGTGAAGTGTTGGAGATAGAAGCATTCATGGTACAGTAATGATTTGGTTAATTTGAGAAGTTTTTTTGGTTGCGATGTTACATCGGTCATGGTAAGATAGCTAAATAGTAAGCCATAAAATGTTCGACTGAACAAACTGCAGTAATCTGACACGTCTCCAGATTAATGTAGATACCATCTTATTTTCTAACAGGCAATTTGATTCGCTCTTTGATACAACCCGCACTGTCATTGGTGTGACACGCGCACATGCATAACTCCCTCGCTCACCGATCACATAACCCTTCCAACCCCCAAGAGAAATTTTTGCTCAAAAATACTCAAGTTAATTTAGAGACTTTTTCGCATTTTATACGAGTCGTAAGTTTACCTTTTTACACAACACAACACAACACAACTTCACCGAAAATAGAAGGAAAGAGAAAAAAACCCTCTGACACGTTGAAAGTCTGATTTAATTAAATGCACTTTAACTTGGTGCCATGCAGTCTTCAAAGAACATTTGAACAGTTTTCATACTTTTTACCTTTAAAAATATCGGACTGAAATGAATGTCATCAAATAAAACTATTAAACTGCTACTGCAGAGATGTAAAAACCGTCCAGAAACAAAACCTTTTTTGTTTAATATCCTGGAAACAATAGCCGATAACTTGTCAGCTCTAATTGAATTTACTCCCATATTTTTAAAAAACAAAAGTGTTAAGTTACCATTTGTTACTAAAGATAGCAAACATCTCGTGGGAAAGAGTGGTGACGATTCGTCCGCTCTAATTGAATTTACTCCCTTGTGAAAAACAAGAGTGTCAAATTACACTTTGTAACTAAAAAAGACAAAAATGTCTCGTTACATTTGCATGCAACAAGAACAAAACAATCGTTACCCGCACTTACTATTGTAACCGTTAAAACTGTTTCAAATCTTAAGTCTCGTCCCCTCTAAAACATGTCCTAAGAACTACACGCGATGATTCGTGACCTCTTATCGAATTTACTCCTTGTGAAAAACAAAAGTATCAAGTTACCTTTGTAACTAAAAATAAAAATATCTCGTTGCATTTGCATACTACTAAGTCACGAACTGTTTCAAACCTCAAGGCTCATCTCGTTCATTTAACTAAAATCCTCAGCCTAACCCACAGAAAATGTCGAAGTAAACCCAATATATGAATACTTGCTCCTCTTTTATAGAAGAATAAATATGGCCGTTCTGAACTCTATCGGGATCAAATCTTCTCACATACCATTTACCTTTACAAGAAGAAATTTGATTGGCTGTTTATAGTAGATCCAATCTGATTGGTGTGACATACATACATCTCTCACTCACTCACTCACTCACTCACTCACCCATTGACCCGTCCATAACATACCCGACGTGCCGACTAAGAGGTATTTTTTTACAAAAAAATAACTCAAAAATAAGTATCTTATTAGGCAATCATGAGTTTGACAATAATTTGAAATTATATTAATAGTACATCTCCAAACATGCTCCAAGACACATTCTTCAAAGACAGTGTAATGAGACTATAGGTGAAAACTAAATTACAGCAGCTGTATTATTAGCTCAGTGACTCAAAGATACACGAACACTGTATCAAGTTTTGGTTCAAACTTGGCCACAAGTGGTTCAGATAACGTTGAAAAGTACAGTTAACAGGAGTTCAATGATGCCCTGCTTTAATTTTGCCTGTACCGTGCCTGATTTTACATATTCTTGTACTAGAAAATTTCATTTTCAACCTTAACCCTTTACTCCCTTTATTATGTGTGCCATTTGACACACAACTTCATCAGTAACTTTGTGAATATTTGAGAGATTTCTATGAATTTTTGCCACAACAATTGTCTTGTAAAGATCTGCTTATTGAAGGCATAAAATTGTGACCCCCTCCTTTCGAAGACATGGTTGACCACCCACGAAATTTTCCAATTTCTTTTTTGAGATGCACTTGGAACACAAGACTCATTTCACATCAAGCTACAAGTATGTACTAAGACCTGCTAAATAAGCTATAGCTCAGGGGTATACCTATGATATTTGAGAGTTGATATGCACTGGAAGTCGATACTCAAAGTTTAAAGCAATTCCTTTCAAAATGAATACCTCCTCCATAGCTGCTAATGTCAGTTCTTAAATATACTGATCAGTGGTTTTCAAATGGTATATTGTACACAGGCAGAGAGTCTTTATTAGCTGATTCAGGAAAAACTGCCATTCACTTTAGGGGGTAAACCGTAAAGGGTTAGGGTAAAAATAACCTGTCCACTTCCTGTGAGATTTTGAACCCTAACACTACCCATAGAGGGACTTACATTGACATCCAAAAGGAAATTTTGAGCCAAGCAACGTCAAGTGAAAGGCCAGTAAAATCTACATCAAGCCAATATACACCCAGAGACTTCCACTGACCTGTTTCAACATGTCAGCTTCTGCCGCACAGACTCCAAATGCATCAAACGGTCTCCTCCCTGACATGGGTGATGGTCTCTCTTTCAGCTCAAACTTTTCGTAATAAGAATTCATTCCAGCCGTGCCACTTGCACCAGTACCACTAACCTTTCTGAGCAATGGCTGAATATAGATATGCTCTTCATCGTCAAAATCAAAGGGATAGGGTTTAGGAACTGTCATAGTCATGTTGCTATTGTTAGTGGTACTCAAGTCTGGCTCAGAGTTGATTGTGCGCAGGTCAGCCTGTAGCTGTTCCAGATTTCTGGTGACATTCAAGTCAGAGGACTGAGTGTAATGCTGTACAACTTTGTGGCAGTAGGTGCACACTCGTAAGAACCCTGGTAAAAGATGGATGTCAATCATTTTGTTGGTGTACCATAAATAACATTGCAGTCTAAGGGCTGTCATTAAGTTTTGGTTCACCTCTGGTCTTGATCTTCACACCTATAACAAACTTCAGTTGATACTTTATGGGTGAATTGTCTCAACAGCAGGCAACTTCACTCATACTATCAAAAGCCCACACGGCATACTCAGCGCTAACTGTAACAGGTGTTAGGTATTAGAGCCCTCTGCAGTCCAGTCAAGCTGATCCACACAGCTTGGCAACTTTTAAGTGGCAACTTTTAAGTTCCTTTGAGATCTATCCCACCTCCCCCAACAGAAAAGTCCCTTTATAAGATGGGTGTGGATATTTTTAGAACCTTTCATGTTATAAAGTTACTCTTAGTTTACCTGTATATCCCATAAGCTGTCCAGGAATTTCCAGGTAACAACACCTGTAGCAGAATATTTGGCCACAAAGACGACAGTGATGTCGACGGCGAAAAGTGTTGAACTTCTCACTGCATTCATAGCACTCTTTACAATTCTCATCTGGCATCCAGTACTGCTTGAAATCACTCTCCTTGTACTCTTGTCTCAGCTGAAAACAAAGAGTTTGTGGTTCTAAGTATTAAATATGTTAAAGTGGCTTTCATTTGAGTGTCAAAAAGTGATTGGTTTGGCACTCACTATGCCACACAATTGTCTTAAAATACTTGTGCTTCTTTTTTGAAGTTTTATCAATACTAATTTTTATGGATAGAAGACTCCGGGATCTGTTATTTCATATAAGTTAAGGCGATTCTCACTTTTCAATCTACAGATAAAATTCGTGTGTAGCTATTTAATACATGGAATTAAGCTACTGAGCAGTACTTTCCCGTGGTGCCATTCATAATTTTGCCAAATTTTTTTATCCATGCTGAAATTTAACAAGATCTGTATTTTTGCACCCCATGATGTGAAAACCAACCGTGCCATTAACAACAGCATTTCCTGGAAATATCAATTTCCTGCCCACAGATTTTTTTTTTTCTTTACCCACAAGTACTGACCTGTCCTCCTCCGTCTGCAGCCGCATTGAGGCGGCCCAGAACAGCGTGTACATTACGATGACCAGGAGAAGCACGTCTCGAGGGAACAGAACTACCAGCTTGCGCACTGGAACGCCTCCTAATCAGTGGAGAGGCTGATGACCACGATCGCTGCAGTGGTTCAGGGCTTTTCGTTCGTTTCTGCAGCTGCGGAGAGCTACGGGGACTTACTAAAGGGCTGACTGGACGTTGGCCCTTTGACGCATCCACCTTGACTTCCACTCTCGCTTCATGCCGTTTTCTCTGGAAAAATCGAGCTAGAGAGAAGTTCGATTTGGAATGGTCTGGACTGAGTGGACGAAATGATGTCAGTCTTACATCCTCCTCGGAATCCATCTTGGTTTGATTGAAGGCCACTAGCCTCTTGACACCGTGTGTGTTTTCTTTGTTGCTTTTCTTAGCATTTTAGCTAGGAACTGATAAGCCACTTTCACAGAAATAAAAATAGTCTTCAGGGGAAATCTCCCTCGATAAAGTCCTACGACATCTACAACAGATTCTGCAGCGAAATATCCTTCTGAGCCTGCAGACTAGGTCATAAGATCAAAAGGTACGTCAAGTAACTGACACAGATTATCTCAAATACCATTTTCACAAAGATGGCGACCAACGTGGCAGATTTGCGTGAAAACCTAGGACTTCAGCTTTCAGAGGTTGAAATGCTTCGATCTATGTATCCTGAAGAAGACGAGCTTAAATTAGATGACGAAGCACTCATAGACATTCAAGAGTTTTGTTCTGGGAAGACAGCGGAGAAACCAAATGGCTTGAACTTTTCACTTTCCATTTACCCAGACTGTGAATCAGAAAGCCATTCTGCGATAGATCTGTCATGTTATTTTCCTCAGGATTATCCTGTTGTTAAACCAGATTTTTTTGCCAGATCGCAAAGCCTAAACAGAGACGTTCAAAAAGAGTTGAACGATGATTTAAGTTCATATATTTCAACCCTTGATAGTGGGGAACTTTGCACCCTACCAGCAATACAGTGGATTCAAGAAAATGGCGATGGATACATAGTAAGAAGTCGAACTGAAAGGTCAACATCTGAGACAGAAAATAAGTCACAATATAGTGAGTACAAAAGCAAAAAGGGAGCCCTCTTCCTGCGAATGTGGCTGTACATGCATCACATTTATAGTAAAACAAAAAGAAAGGATATTCTTCAATGGGCTTCTGATTATAACCTAACTGGTTTTTGTTTACCAGGGAAACCAGGAGTTGTTTGCTTGGAGGGGGATGAATACAATGTTGAAGGATATTTTAGTCGTTTACGCCGGCTCAACTGGAAGAAAATTACATGCCGCCACCGAGAGAAAGGGACAGCAAACAAGAGTGTTAATGATCAGAGGAAATTTACTGGGTTTGTTGAACTTTTCTTTGAAGTTCATGGCACTAGAGAAAACCACATGGACATGGGACAATTTCTTCATTATTTAGAGGAGCATGACCTTGGTTACATCTTTCAGGTTCTATTTGGTATTGAAGGGAAATCTAATTGTGATGTTTGATAGCTGTATTGTGGAATAAAAGGAAGAACAGGAAACAGACCAGGAAAGCTCCACCAATTGCTATAAACACCTATTAGAAACCTACTTTTACCACAGGCAACCCAACTTTCTACATGAATAGCTGTATAATTATTTTTCTTTTATATTTCTGTTTCTTTCTTTCTGCTTTTGTTTTTGAAAAAACAGAAATTGATTTAGTTTAGTTTTGGTGTGATCTTATCACATTTTTAGAAAGACTGACGACAGCTTTAGGAGCTTTTCAAGGAAAGATTCTTTTATTAACATAAATGCAATACATTACAACATAGCTATAGATTGTCCAGTTATCCTGTGCTTCCATTCGGATCTTTTTGTGGTATGGCTGTCACAAGCAATATTTTTCTTATGAAGCATAAAAATCATGCACCACCTATAAATGATACTTATATTTGATGAACTTTTAATTATGTTTTGCTTTCTTGTATCATGAACTGGTATCCACAGTTCAATCATGAAAGTCTAAATAAAAGCTTGAGGAATGGAAAGTCTAGATTTCTTCCAAGGTCAGGCAAAACTGAGAAAATTATTTTTCAAGTGGCTTCCAATTTGTTGGGTGTTTTTATTTTTGAACTTGATATGTAATAATTATTCTTTCTAAAGAACTTGAAGTAAAAACAGGCCCACGCACACTGTTAAATAAAATTGGTCAACTCATGTGGAGAACAACACATAATTTTTAGAACAGTGACTTAATAAAACCAAAGACCATTTAAAAGGTTTTATTTGTGGTATGTGATAAATCATGTTAACAGTCAAAGAAGAAGTAACTGCTTAAATTGAAAAGCAAAAAATGAAAAATAAAAACACTGAAGAAAATATCTCCCTCCAACCTTATTTTAATTTGCAGCTTTTAATGTGAAAACTCTCTTCAGATATTAACTTGACTTTAAAAATGTGAGAGGAACTTTGAGGAAAAAATATTCAGGAAATATAGACCCTTTGCATAAATGGTGCCTAAATTTGAATAACAATAGTTCTACATCCTAAGCCTCACCTTTTAGCTAAGGGTGTGTGTGTGTGTGTGTGTGTGGGGGGGGGGGGGGGGGTTGGGGGGTGTTTGCTCTGCTGGCTTTTCTTCGTTCTGTGATTTTTTCTTTTTTACCCAAAATAAGGGCGGCTCCTCCCTTAGATCCATCGCTGTATTCTTGCAAAGGGTCTTTGGAATCAAGAAATTGTGATGACCTCTTTTGGGAAGATAGAAAACAAAAAAGAAAAAGTTAAATTTTCAAGTGGCCTTCCACAGGACCAGAAGACTGAAAATTAGCTGATGCCAGGACCAAAAAAATGATCCCTTTATCTAATTAATCAGTCAACATAAATTAAAAGAGTCCTGCTCTGCTCACATCTGATTATATTTACTTATTTAGTTTCTTATTATTTTTATTATAATTTATTTCTTTAGGTTTTTTTTTTAACATATTTTAGTTTTTTGTTTGTTTAGTCACTAGGTTCAGGGGATTTGATCTCACTAGTTTCCTTAGGGGGGTGGGAGATTTGTCGTCATCATCTAAGGGCCTGTGTACTTCCCACCTATCTGTGCTCCAGGCCAGAGGTAGGTCTAAAGACGTCAGGTTTTTCGCATAATTGAAGAGGGATTAAAGATTAAAGAACAATAGTCGATGACATGAGATTGGGCGCTTTTTATTATGTCGTTATTGTCCATTCACAAAATCGCGTTAAAAGCGGGGGTGCGAGGTTTCTTAATAACTAGGAAGAAGGAAACTGGAAGTTCCGGTACGTCATCGCTTCACTGTTGCGTGACTAGAGGCCACGTTGGAGACTGGGACCTAACATTCTGTATACCCAACTGGTCCATAGCCTCTTGCTGACTTTCGCTCCAGACTAGCGAAACGCTGAAGCTGAATTTGTCACTGTCCAGTATTGTTAAGATCTTAAGGAATAACAAACAGGTGGGTAGCTATGTTTTATTTTGTACACAGTACTTGTAAATCTGACTCACTTTGGGACTGATCTTAATTGAAGCCACTGTTATATTGATCGGGAGAGTGGCACGAAAGGAAAATTTTCCGCACTCGTTAAAGTGATTCCAGTTCGATTTCTCCACGGAATCTTTGTTGTTACCCTTTTGTTGGACTCTAACACGAACAGACATCTAGGCACCATTAAGTTAGCTTTAGCTTTTCCATACTTACTTGTTAGCTGAAATTCATTCGCTTTCCTTGTGACACTGTGGTAGCTTTAGCTTGTAGTTTCCGTTTGTGAGAGAGCGCTTGATGAAGCTTCGAACTTCATGCTGAGTCAATACACTAGTTGGGTAGCTTTGTGGGCGGTAATTATGAATGGCTTCATTTAATCCCTTATGCTGCAATTGTTAAAAATTCTTTCAGGTGGAAGGAATTTTACGTGAATATCTTATACTGTGCTTAAGTCTGCGTCATTGCTTTCATTTTAAGTCGAGGGGAAGCTGCTAATTAAATTTTGTCTCGAACAGACCGTGTCATTTCAAGTCTTCGGAGAACCACTGATCGGTTTTTATCTTTCATTCTCGAAGCCTAGATCATTTACATTTTTGATTTGATTTCTATTGTTTCTAACTGAATGTCCCTGGGGATAAAGTAACAACTGTATTTTTGAGGTAACTGTGTATATGTAGCATTTTGCGAAAACATCCACTTACTTTTGAGACCAGTGCAATATTTCATTTTGGATTTTGTCCCACGGTACAAGCTCAAAATCTTTAACTTTCGTGGCAAACTCGGTGTTCATGACCAAATTCCATAAGATTGTCTTCCAAGAATAATGAAATTCCGTCATGTACTGCTGGTTGGCCTTTTCAATAGACGTCCACTTCCTCGAAGTAGTTGTTTATTGTAAATTCACTCTTTAGGCACTTATAACTAAGTTATAAGCTGTCTGAGTGCGATCTTTTAGAGTTGTTTCGCTGAATTAAAGCTGGGAAATCCTGGAAACATTTTCGTCCCTCAGATTTCATGATTGCTTTTAAAAGCTTAGTGTAAATATATGAAACTTAATTATCATAAAATTAATACAAGAATTAACTAACTAATTAATATAACGTTAAGTTTATTTCCGCAGATGTCGTGAAGTTTTGTGACAAATTTTAATTAGTACATCAAGACATATTTTATACATAATGCAGTAGTTGTTAAAGATATTCAGTGTTCGTTTTTAGGTGTTTTTATTTCCATGATGTTTTTAGCTTCCTTATACTCTAGTTCTGAAGATAATTTGTCAATTAGTTAAAATTAACATATTCAGGGTCTGCCTGGTTCAATGATCAGAGTGGATCACTTCATTAATCTGTTGGATCAGAGTTATTGATTTGATTCAATATTTTGCCTAAATCCAATAATAAATCCAAGATGTAATATCTTCCCAGATTCTTGAGATCTTAACTGGGCTAGCTTAGGTAACAGATGAGAAAACCAATTTAAGTCACTGTTGCACAACACTATAAATAGACACATCCCCAGATAGATTTCTTGAAAAGTTCATCTCGTTCCAAGATTGGGTGTAGAGGGCCCAACATAGGTTTGGGATGAGGGATGGGAGTAAAAATGAAGGTGGGGTTACTGGTTGACAGGACTTTAAATGGTGGGATACAGGATAAAAATATTTCGGCAGGAAAGGGATTTGCTCATTTTGATAGACAGGATATGGGATAGTTGTCAAATTTACGGCGGGATGTGGGATGAAAAATGGAAAATCACATGTTACAGACATTACATGGAGGACTGCGACTCTAACCAGGTGTGATCAAGCTGAATATTGAGGACGATTGAGTCAAAAATAGTGGTGGGATGCAGGATTGGAAAAAACCTACTGTTGGACTGTCAGTATATTGCTCGATCTATAATTATAGGGTGATATAACTGAACCTAAATTTAAGACTCTATATTGTCATTCTGTTTTTAAGAGTTTGTACAGCAAGTTAAACCATGTCTGGAAGTGGTCCAAGCAATGGTGCTACCATTGTTAAAGTGGGATGGCTCCAAAAGAGAGGTATATATGTTGACTTCGTGAGATTAATCATCAGTCAGGGGTGGTGTTCACCTGAGGGCCAAAAAAATATTTGAATTTTGTTTTGTTACTTCCACTTAGTCTAGCAATCAGAAGCATTCAGTCTAAACCAGTTGCACTTGGCTTTCTTGGGTAACCTGGGCAGATTTAGAGGGGATGGATTGGGCGGCTAGGCACCCTCTCTTTGAAGAGCAAGAAATACAAAAAAATTGAAAACAATAAATTGGGAATATTATGAAGAAGAAATAAAGACGAACACTCTGGACAAGCATGTCATTGTACTTTCTACTTTGTGGCGTATTTGCTAGTATTTCTGACAAGTGTAACAGTTGTCCATTATGTTCCAATTCTCAAATTGCCAATTCTGCAATCCCAAGATACAAACAGATCGAGACTCTGTGCAAGGGACCAAACCCCACCCAATCATTTATTTAGTACTTTTGACAGTCAGAGTAGGTAGTCCTTTCATGTATGTGTGGCACAGAAAATATCCCCAATCATTTGTACTGTTTTTGACAGTCAGAACTAGGTAACCATTTCATGTAATGCCTTGCACAGAAAGTGGTATATACATTTACATTGTATAGTAGGCATGCTACATTCCTTTTCAATAGCCTTGGATTAATTGACTAACTCCTGAAAATACTCACAAGATGACTTAGCCATTAACGAGGTGCCTACTTTGGATATTAACAATTTAAAATTGTTGAGTACAGAGTGAGAAAACAAAATTTAAGAAACTTATAATGTATGTAAGTGATAACTTAAAGATGCTTATTCCTCCTGCTCTGAAGGCAAGACACCAAATAAATCCCAACTAAAGCACACGGGCAGTGTACAATACACCATACAGTGGAATACAGCCCATAAAATTTTGTGTTAGCTCTTTGATGTAATATAACATTAGCCTGCAGGGCAAGCATTTTCCTTGTGTTCATGACTTACTGGTATCAGCTCAATACTCATTGCCATGTTGGATTAGGAAAAGTGGGTGGGGAGGGGGTGGGGACGGAGTTTTTTCAGCTGCACTCTTCCTCCTTAGGATGTGTTTTGTCTCTCCCCAAGCCTCTTCCAAGTTTGAATCCAAGAGGGTGCTCTCTTGATCAAAATACGCTCACTCGCCAATATACGCCTACATTGCAGGCTAGTGTAAAATGTACCACTGTTCATAGCCAGTACATGTAGCTCAATCTCTGCAAGCCTGCTCCTGGAGGTTGTTGTTATATTTCTGTTACGCTCTGTAATGTTGAAATGTAAAAAATTCATTCACCAGTAATTAGCCTTGAAATTGTTTTAATTATTTCCCAGGGGAATACATCAAGAATTGGAGACCCAGATACTTTCAGTTATGGAGTGATGGCAGTTTCATAGGTTACAAGGAAGTCCCCAAATCAAGAGAAGTAGAGCCCCTTAACAACTTTTCTGTGGCCAGTGAGTACATTTCATTTATACATGTACATTGTCTGATCTTCTTGGAGCAGGGTTTGAAAAAAGTGCTATTCAGTCATTCAGGACAATTAGATTTTCCTGCCAGGCACAATGCTTTTCATTCTCACTTAGATGATGGGCAAGGGCCTAGGCAACTAAATAAATTTTAAAAAAGTAAACTAAAACTTGCCCAGGGCAAGCAAAATTTGTGAGATGCTTGTCTTTTTGGCAAGCTAGAATTCAAGGTTTTTTCGAGCCCCGTGGAGGCATAATGAACCTGAGTACAAATGGACACAAGGATCTTGCAGGATTTTAATGCAAGATCCTATCAGGACTCTTTCCTCTGTAAAATTTTTACCATGATTATATTGTATAATATATTGCTATCAAGAGTTACTGGCATTTTTCATCTTTCACCAGAATGCCAGATAATGAGACAAGAAAAGCCAAAGGCAAATTCATTCATTATAAGATGCTGGCAATGGACAACACTTATAGAAAGGACTTTCCATTTAGACAACACTGATGAAAGGTTAGTTTTGCAGTTTGTATCTTTTGCAGTTTTAAGTTACATGTTCTCACTAATTCTTGTCAGAACTGGCAAAAAGCACGTAATTTACAATGTTTGGTTGCAGGTGGGGTTTGGTAGAGACATACTAACTAAGGATGCTTTTAACTAGAAAAAAACATAATGTATGCTTACGTATTCCAAAATAACAAAACTTAGAACACAACATGAAAGGGTCTGCTAAATCTGCGAGCCAGTGAGCCATGCGAGCCATGGTGCGAGCCATTTTTGCGAGTATTTTTTTTTCTTCAATTGGTCTGGGCATAAGCATATCAAGGTCGTCGATCATTTCACCAAGAAACATAGATCTCGTGCCCAACTACAGTATCACTAAACTATCGCTGTAAACCAACCCGCCCGCCATCTTGAAAGTGGAGATGACCCTGGGACAAGTATAAACGGTACAACCTCGCTCCCAAGGTACTCTCTCTTTCCCAGGGCAAGTGCCTACAACTGAAATATTCCCAGAAGAAAATCCTAATCTCGCTTTGGTTACCAGAACTATTGCTGGTGTGTCAAATATGAAAAATGCTCTAAACATCTGTACATCGTGCCAAGTCTTGCGTCATAGTAATGGCTGCCCTAAGTTAGATGAATTTTTTTCTTGTTTCATATTTTTGTTGTTTGGAGAAAATTTTGTCTATTCAAATCACCCAGGATCCGCAAAAAATAAAAACAATGCGTCAAAAATTTATTAAGGTTTAAGACTTAAGTAAAAAAAATTTCTGAGAGAAAAGTATGGCTCCACTGCCCCACTGCTACTCGAATGGGTAGTTGAATGGTATCCATTTACACCTGTCATTCATTGATATCCACGTTGAAAATCATTCAAGAAAAAAGAGAACAGTACTTCAGGGCAACTCTGTGTATTGGCGTCAAGAGTGGTGAGTAAATCACGTAATTTTAACAGGTTCACTCTTTAGTGAATCAGAGTTATCAAAACTTTGTCGGTTGGCTGACTGCTGCATGTGGTTTTCTCTTCCCTTAGAATATAATATTGCAAGAATTTAATATTGCGATCTTATTCATCTTGTTCCGTGTCTCTTGTTCTTGTTCTCATGCGAATATAAATGTAACAAATAAAAAATCTTAACATTTGTACTGTGGCTCACATGACTCACATGGCTCGCATGGTTCGCATGGCTTGCCCCTTGGCTCACATGGCTCGCTGGCTCGCAGGTTTATAAAACTCAAATGAAATATGGAAAGGTTAGATCCTCTTGATCAAAGAGTTCAAAGTCCATGCTGTAAGTTATGGACCAAGTTTTTTCCCCTTTGATTTATGGCTTAAGCACAAAGCTTGCAGACCATGAATTGAAGGGGAAAAAACAAGGATTTATAACACTTGAAATCTTACAGTAAGGGCTGAGAAGACAAGGTTAGAAAGTATTAAAATTTTATTACTAAATCTCTGCCATGTTTGATGCTTCAGGTCACATGGAATGCCTACAAATGAGTGACATACATCAAAAGCAAAACGATTCACTTAGAAATCATTGCTTAGTCATTGATTAGCAATAAGTTTTAGTACATGGTCAAAATTTTGAGTAAATTAAAAGTTCCACACACACAGTAATTATAATAATTTAAATCTTTTATTTCATTGCAAAAATGACATAATTGCTCTCTTATTACCGTGCAATGTGTTACTAGTCCAAAACCTGTGGCAGACACTGATTTTAATGTACATGTAGCAATCAATTTGGTTGGAGGTTTGATGGCCAAATAAAACAGCTCCATTTTAGTGAACTTTTCCCAACAGTTGCATTTAATAATTGTTTTTCGTATTTTTTGTTTTTAGGGAAGAGTGGATTACCGCCATTCAAGAGGTCGCAAATAAGTTGCGTGAAAATGACAAAGACAAGTCAGATGAGATCACTATAGGAAGTCAAAAAGTGGTTTGTTATCAGTGTCTTGTACTTCATGTTTTTTCAATTCTGCTAATAATTTTTAACAAACACTGTAAGAGCACTCAGCTTTTCTAAGATTCAATAATTGCCATGATATGTCTTTGTTTAGACCTTTGATGACTTTGCTATGCTGAAAGTGTTAGGAAAAGGAACATTCGGCAAGGTCATGCTAGCAAGGGTGAAAAAGACCGGTGAAGTCGTAGCACTGAAGATTTTAAAGAAAGAAGTTATTGTTGCCAAGGTAATGTGGCAATGTGGTTCTAACCTGTAAACCTGTGATCAAAACTTTAGCATGTGGCCATTCATTAAATGCTACATGTATGTGTAGAACTTACGTTCTTTTGGTATGGAAGCAAATTAAAATGAAAGTTTAATTCTTATAGGATGAAGTTGCACATACGCTAACAGAAAACAGAGTCTTGAAGACAACAGTCCACCCATTCCTGACGGTATGTTGGCATGCATAAAGATACATGTAGGAATGCCAGAACTGCTGGTTATGATCTTGCCAGTATAGAATGTATAGTATATTGCCATGGAAAGTACAGTGGAGCCTCGTTAATCTGGTCACCAACAGGCCACAAAAATCTGGCCATATTAAGGGATGGCCGTATTAAAGGGGTTCTTTAAATGGGGCTAAATGTAGTTTAGGCAAAGTTCGAGTCGAGCTAATGCTGGTCAGCAGTCTCTCAGGGCAATCATGCTCGGTGTGGTCTCATACAGGGTTTTGCTGGGCTTACGTGTTTTGCTTGCCAGCTGTGTGAGATTGTGCAGTTCGCCTATGAGTGCCATTCTTGCCTGTTGAGTGCTTTTGCTCCCTCACCTCCCTCCCTTTCGCTGGTGATGGTAAGTATATGGGGTGTTAAGTATTTCCACTGACTCTGTCAGTGTGACAGTGCCTGGTGGTTGCCCACTCTCAGGGTTGCCGTGGATACCTGCATGCTCTGCTTGAGGCTCATATCTTGGCTCCACCATCCCAAAGGCACCTTTCCCAAACTCATCAATTGGTGATGAGTTTAAATAAGAAAATGACCGACTGATCTTTTGTTTGGGCCAGAATAAAGTGGCTGTAATAACAAGGTGGCTGTAAGGCAGGGCTCCACTGTACTTGACTGTGTGTATGTGTAGTCTGTGGTCTTATGATTAAGTGCTCCAGATCATGACTGCAGATCAAGCAGTCCCTTTGGTGGACAAGGATTCCATCCATGTCAGGAGGGAGGGGTAGAGGATGGGGGGTAGAGAAAAGCGTCAGCCTGGTGGGTCACTAGGCTCTCAGACTCATCACTTAAAATGTGGATAATAATATTCAATGACAGTCATTTCACAAAATAATTACTTGTTAATAATTGTGATTATAACTCTTTACCTTGTGTAACAGGAATTGCGATCCTCCTTCCAAACAAAAGACAGATTGGTATTTGTGATGGAATATGTCAATGGTGGTGAGGTTAGTGAGTTTTACTTTTGTTAGACAACGTATGTTAATATAGTTTGTCAACACTGTCCCTCCCCCAGCCAAAAAAAATAAAATGAAATAAATAATAAAATTAATTAATTAATTAAACAAGACAATATATAATTTAATGACACATTACAGATAATTCTGAATTTTCTTTTCATTGTTGTTTGTTTATATTGTACCTTTTCTTTTTCCTCCAGCTTTTTTTCCATTTGTCCAGAGAACGTGTGTTCTCAGAAGAGCGGTCAAGGTTTTATGCAGCTGAAATTGTGCTGGCTGTCAAGTACCTCCATGACAACAAAGTCGTTTACAGAGATCTTAAGGTAATAAATATTATCAGCAGTTGTGTACATTGGCAGTGGGACACTCAGTTGTTTTAAGTGTTTTAATTAGCAGTTTGACTCCCGATTGAGGACACCCTGACTGGGTCTTTGTGTTGTGTGTGGTCTTTGTGTTGTGGCACATATTGGTTTGGTGGAAATAGAAAAAACAGGAAAAAAATGCTGTATTCAAAATAAAATCAGAAACCAAAGCTTAACCAAAGGGAGATTAATATATAATTATGGTATATCACAGATCTTGAAAGCCCTAGACTCAAAGAAAGAATTTCCCTTTACAGCATGCAAAGAAACTTGTGTTTGATAGCCCAGGATTTTACATTCAAACAAAGTTTTGTATTATTTTGTCACTTAATGGTTTCTTACCATCATCTCCATTATCCAAGAAGTTGAGTTATTTTTAGGTTTGGTTTTGTTTATTTAGGAAAACGTGTGCTGCAGTGTTCTATTTTTCTCATTCAATCAGTTCTTTTCTTTGTGACAGCTTGAAAATCTTCTCCTCGACTCTGATGGTCATATCAAAATCACTGACTTCGGTCTGTGTAAAGAAGATATCACATACGGAGCAACAACCAAGACTTTTTGTGGCACCCCTGAATACCTTGCCCCTGAGGTCAGTGAATAATTAGCTTGAAATCTAGCCAGCTCCTCAAGATCCACACTTTCAAAAGAGTCTGATTTGAGTAGATGGCTTAAATACATGTATACAGTAAGACTACTATAGATGGTACACATTTATCAGTAATATTTGACCGTTCACCCATTGCTGCTGTGATACAGGCTGCGGTGTATAACAATACAATACAAAAACTTTGTGTGTGCCGTGTCTATTATCCAACTGCCCCTACAGGAAGCTTACTAACTGGGAGTCGAAAAACTGAATACTTTGAAACTGAGTGTGATAAAAATTAACATTTGAAACTTGCCAAGTCAATCCCAAGTTGATGGATAGCTTAAGGCAAATATATTTTAGATTGAACCAAGAGAAGATGTACATTAATAAAAAGGCAGACTATAATATTAACAGCAAAGTTGGTCACAGTTGCTTGGACACTCAAAGTAACTAGACTGACAGGTATTTCTATGGTTAGGCCTACTGTTCACACTTAACGCCAGAGAAATATGAAAACGGAGCTAATTATTTCTATGGTCAGGCCCACCGTCTAGAATAATCTGTCGCAAAAACAGAGCTTTTTGAAACCACTCTTCAAACAGGAGGAATTTGAAAACACCAGCTTTTTGTTTTCATGCAGGCCGAAACCATTTTGAAAATGGAACTATCCAAAAAGGATAGCGTCACAATAATCACACGATTTCCCAGCTGACCGAGTTCTTCTCAAACACAAATCCAAAATGACCGGTGATTGTTGCACTTTTCAATTCCTCTGTTGTAGTGTGGATGGAAAACATTTGATGCATTTTCAGAATGAAACCTCCGTTTTCAAATTCCTTTGGCGTAGTGTGGACCTGGCCTTGGATAAATCTAAATCAGTTTTTAAAACAGGTTCTGGAAGACAATGACTATGGCCGAGCTGTGGATTGGTGGGGTGTGGGTGTGGTCATGTACGAAATGATGTGTGGCCGTCTACCTTTCTACAACAGAGATCATGAAGTTCTCTTTGAACTTATTCTGACGGTCAGTACTGCTAAACATTAGTTTAAATATTGAAGTTGTCTGATCTATGATCGTTAGTTGAGGTTTTTAAACTAGGGATCGAGTTTAGAGGAGTGCAGTCTTGGCATTTTGAGTTACTTTTGCTGTGTGCAAAATTACTTTAAAAAGTGAAGGAAACCTGATAATGGTAGTTGACATCGATAGAGGGACCATAGCGGAACTGTACAAGGATAGAGAAGATCAACACTGATTAATTACAAATGCTGAACTTGAAATAATTAGGCTAAACTTTTCAAGTTGTGGAAACTGTGACATAGTTCCTTTGAGCAAACCACAGTGGTAGCAGCAACAAGAACCTCACCGAACATTTAACGTTTAACGAGCAGCACAAAGGCCATGCACATTCATTAGAAATCTGTGTACACTGTACATTTCAGTCATCCTTAATGCTAAAGAGCAACATGAAATACCCATGTTCTGCTTATATATTGGAGAAAGTGCAACCACAATGGCTAATTTGTCATATTTCCTTTTAGAGCTGACCAGCAGTGGCATTGCATATTTTGAACTGGGTTTTAGACCGATATGTATACTGAAGAAATCTAGATAATTGCCAAATTTGAAACTTAAATATAAAATTCATTTTCTACTAGGCATAGTCCTTAACATTGGTGTTGTCTTTGCTTAAGTTCCATAATAGTTGTTATAAGACCTGACCATGGTTGTCAATCATTTTGGAAGTAGACGTCCCAAATTTGAAAGAGGGTGCATGGCATCCTACTTTTGAGTGCTAAAGGCTAGGTGCAGGTCTCCTTGGGGTGTTTGGGTGAGTTGACTAAAAAGAAACTGCTTGTCACTGTTGTTCTCCTCAGGAAGAGGTGAAGTTTCCATCCAGAATCACTGATAAAGCAAAAAGTATCCTCGCTGGGCTTTTAGAGAAAAATCCTTCAAAACGGTGAGAAAACAATACAATAGTCAGACCCTTTGTCACGGCAGTTTGATTTAGGCCAAGCAATGAAATCCATTGATCACATTGAACTTTGTAAAATGGCCAAGTTTGCAACTCTAGTTTTTATAAATAGTAAAGATATAGCTTGCAAAATCAGTGAGAGTTTTAAAGAGGTTCATTTGTATGAAAGGCGTGCAAATATTGCACGTCATCCATACAAACTTTTGTCAAATTGTCAGCTTTTTCAGAGCTATATGATATCGCCACTACAGTGTATAATTTATCAAGACACGACTAAGTTCAAACTTGGCCATGTTACAAAGTTCCACACTGAGGTATTTTAGTGGCAAATAAAATGAAACTGCACACTAAACATACTTAACTGATGATGAAATAACCACTGACAGTAACTGTAAAAATAAGTTATTATGGTTAAGAGAAATATTGACTGACTTCTAAACGGAGTTCCAGGAATTGAACTCCAACTTAATGTGAACATGTTTCATTCTGTTCGGTCTTTTATCTCCCAATCAAATCGTTTTTTTGTTGTAAGTTGTGTTTTTTGTGTGCTTATTCTTGTTTTCTTTTTCTCTGCAACTGTGATTTTGTCTTCAAAAAAGTGTAAACAGTATTACAACGTAGCTCTCTTGATGAGCAGTTTGTACTCTTAGAGCATATGCCGAGTGAAAAATATTGTTTATTATGAATTAAAGAAAAAACACACGCAAACAAACGAACAAAATGGAACAAGTATGGCCTTGACTGGAAAAGATTGCTCAAAGCAGATAGGTTGAAAGTAATTTAGTTAGCAAACTTTAAAAAGGTGTTGTAAATAGAATGATAGATCATACTATGACACAGCATTTGTAACCACAACTGATAAATGTTTTTTGTTTTGTTTTTTTTGTTTTTGTTTTTGCATATCCAGTCTTGGTGGTGGACCTGATGATGCTAAGGAGGTCATGCAACATCCTTTCTTTAGCACAATTAATTGGGAAGACATTTACAACAAGAGGGTAAGTTCGCTTTATTTTAGAAAGGTAAATGTGAACTTAACCTATCAAATACATGTACGTGTATATGTAACTTCACACCCCTCCTCCTATCCAAGTTTTGATCATCAATTTAGCACTCTGGTCCCAACTAAGCAGCACAGAATATTAATTTCCTTGGGTGCTACCACTTTGGCAAAAAAATGCAGAAATTTCGGCTGAAAGTGAAATGGAACAGTAATTTTCCAGAAAACTTGTTCGGAAATTGTAGACTACTTCCAGAGGGAGAACTCTTTTTTCTGTTTGGAAAAGAATGGTGGAAATTCCCTTTACCATTTGCTTAAATTTCCAGTTTCTAGTTTCACATCAGCCAAAAACAATTATGGGAAATGATTTTGGAAAAAAAAAACCTTCATAATGTTACCATTATTCAACAGTCATCCCAACCAGTTTATTCTGACAAGCCATAAGTACCCTCGGCTGATTCTCAGCCAACCAAATTTGTCAGATTTGATGAGAAGTCCAAGAATCATAGACTTCCTGTTTTTGACCCACCCTGAGATCATGCGTTTTTTTGCTGACCAAAAGGATTGTAGGCTCTGGGGACAAGAATGTTAATTTGGTCACTTACTCACGGAGACCTCTTAGTGCCTTCTCACACACTCCCACCAGACCCTCTGCTGGGCAGTTTTTGATGCCTCTATTTAGACCGTGGGATCCAGTCTTCCTTTACATTTTGCTTATTAAGTCATCCTTGATTGCTCTCACCTGCCTCCACCCTCCAGAGTCCATAACAGGGCTTCTTTGATGACGTTTATTGGGATTTTTTGAGGACATGCCCAATCTGGCCCCATGTTCTTTTGGCCAGTTTAGCTATGATTTCATCTTGGTTTTGGGCCATTAGTAGTGTACAAATCACTCCCTAATAAATATTTGCTGAGGGAGTAGCATATTCCTTGTTGCATTTTGCCTCGTTATTCATGAAAGTTCAAAAATCCTTGTGCTGAACTGTCTGGTTTTTCCCCCGTCTTGGACCGGAACAGACTTGACAGTATGCAACAGACAAGCATTCACACACTTGCCTAGGCCAGCGTTGATCTTTCTGGACTTTTATGTGCATTTCTTACTTTAACACTCACTCCTGGTGGCCTCATGGTTGGTGTACTCAAGCAGTCCAGGTTGTGTTCTTGGGCAAGACACTTCACTCTCTCAGTGCCTCTCTCTACCAAGGTGTACAAATGGGTACCAGTGAGTTAAATGCTGGGTGTAACCCTGGGATGGACTAGCATCCCATTCAGGGAGTAACAGAAATACCCCTAGTCGTTTCATGCTACAGAAGTTACCAGAGATAAGCTCCTTATAGGCCACTTGGCTCATATGCAGACTTAACCTTTACAGATAAAGATAGTTGGAATAATCTTTCCAATCAGTACTTTCTTTAACCTTTTTTCGATTTTCATGGAAGCAGTGGTTATATCTCATTTGATATTTAGTGCTGTTTTCCTTGAACAATTTAGGTAAAACCTCCATACAAGCCTGTCGTTAAATCGGACACTGATGTGTCAAATTTTGATGAAGACTTCACCAACGAGCCAGTCAAACTGACACCCCCAGAAGGTAATGAAATTCTGTTTTGCAAGGGGATTAAATAACTGTTATGGTCTGACTACTTAAATTGAGTGAAGACACTCTGGTACCCTTCATTGTAGGGTATCAGATGCTGGTTACCAGTTTACCTTAAATTGTCATTAATTTACCATAGAGTGGTTTTCAATTGAGTGTCATAAACCTAAAACCAAAGTTATCACTCTAGCCAATCACAAAGGACACAGACAATCCAGTGAACCAATCAAAACTCAAAGTAATTACCTGTAACTGGCACAAAGCATGAGTAAACATGTGCAAACGAGTCATGATAAGTTTCACTTTTATGTCTGATTGGATAAAAAGGTGGCAGAAGTTTTTTAAGCCAATCATTTAGCAAAGTAATGAAAAACCAACTATGCCCCCATTGCAGAGCTTCCTTTGTATTTTATCACATCAGAGTATGCTCCATCTCATTGTTCAGCAAAGTTTTGCCATTATGGTGTTCAAGTATGCACCTCCAATCTTTTTTTTTATGTAACACCCTGTGCATTAACCATGATATTAAGCCTACCTCCCTCTCTCCCTTAATGTTTATGGCTGTTTCTCCCATTAGTGGGCAGGTTCTTAGATGTATAGAACAAGAAAACGTCTTGTTTGGTTTGGGTAAAAAACGTTCCAATTTATAATGTGATAAATAAATCATTTTGGGAAATTTCTTGCAGGAGACCTTGCAGAGATTCCAGAGGAAGAAGAGGCTTTTAATCAGTTTTCCTACACTCCTGACAAGGGAAATGACCTCCAGTCATGACAATGCTGAGCATGTGATGATGAAGTGTTCTAGAAATGATACTGTCCTAAGTGTTAGCTACTGTTCACACTACTTTTGCTAATTCTCGTTTACAATCAAGAGCTGCAAACTTAAGTCTGACAATAAAATGTTGATCCCTTAAGAAATTCTCAAAACAGCCCACTCTCTCCCTTCCCCCAAGAAAAAAAAAATTGGCCAACTTATGGCATGTAATAGACCAATTTTGATAAACCAAAATTCAGCCTAAAACAATAGACCTCAACATGAGGCTCCAGGGAATAAACCCCACAAACTCTGTATTTATTCCCTGGAGCCTCAAGCTGAGGTCTATTGTTTTAGGCTGAATTTTAATATATCAAAATTGGTCTTTAAATAGCTTTCTATTGCCTGACTGCTGGTAGTCTTTCAACAGAATAAGTTGGCAATCTGTAGACTAATAAGAGACCATTGTGAGATTCTCAGAACACCACCTGTGGTTTGTTTGTGGACTGGTAGTCAATATTCTGCCATTAGACCATTGGTATAGTCTGTAGATTGTGGGAAGCCTGGGAATGATCTGTCAGTACTCTACATGACACAAGCCTCCCAGGTAGATGCTCGTTACACAATCTTCCTTCCCCACATTCATGGGAGAGAAAGATTGTGTGACATGCCGGGCTGCACCCGAATCCAGACAAAACCTAGCGGGCGTGTTTTTGCGAAATTGCTCAGATATATATTTTTTTTAATCATGATTTGCTTGTAGGCAGTTGGTAGGGCCTGGTTCACACTGACCAGATAAGAACAGCAACATGAAGAAAAGATCATTTTTTTCCTTGTGTTTTTGTTAGTATGTGATTATGTTCCTGTTATCTCATTACATTGTGTTTTTCCTACCAGCTGGTTACGTAAAACACTATCGCAAGATAAGTTTTGTGTTCATGTGGCCTTGCTTTTGTCCCTTACATGTATATTAAAATTGCTATCATAAAAAATATATATTTTGCAATCACGGAACAAGACTTCACCAAGCAGTACATTGCTGGTGTGTCAGCAGATTGGTGTGTGTAGCAGACTGTTTGGCAACATTCAACTAAGAATTTTACCTACATTGTAATGTTTTAGCTGTTGTAATGATCAATGAAGGCAATTTCTGAGCACGTTAGAACAAGTGTGGACCATTTTAATATTGATTAATTTTAGAAATCCATCTTGCTGAGAAGTGATAAAATTTAATTTGAAGATGCAGATTTCCCAAGAATAGTGTGATCCAAAATAGTTTTGTTTTATGGCACAATTTGTGGAACTAAATGTTGAAATCAGCTGGATTTCAAATGATTAGTTCATCAACCATGTCTTTTATTTTAATCGATCAACTAAGGATTTTCCAAATTGAGTTTTCATTAATTTCCCATACCATAGGTAGAATTTTCGATTCTGATAAGTTGCAGTTACAAGTTTACATTCTTTACAGTATCAATACTAGGAATGCATATGAAAGGATTTCAGCAGTGTTGAAGTTAATATCATGCATTTCAGTCCTGATAAATATATACCAGCTTATGCAAACTAACGTACAACTTTGCAGAATGCTTCTAACATGGTTTAGATTAATTTGTAATAAAACCAATTTTTAACATGCAAATTAGAAGCCAAAATATCACTCAGAATGAATCTCTGTAGGTTAAGATTTGGTATTAAAATAGCTAGTGAGTTAGTAAGAAGATTATTTTTGCAGCCAGGTTTTGACTAACCCTTGTTAAATACTTACTTGTCTACAAGTAGTCCACATTAATTTTATGACCCCATAATATTTAAAACACATATTTTGTTGTGTTTACATGATCATGAATAATAATTGTATATATTCTGGGATTTTTTATATCAGTCTTTTCCAGTACATATGAAGTAACAAAATGTAGCTATCACAATTATTGTAAGTGATGCAATTGTTATTTTTGTTTTTTGATATCAAATAAACTATTGGTATTTTGTATGAAGAAGTCACAAGGGCACTCATTGATTCAACAGAGAAAGTGAAGAAAAAGATATTAATTTTAATTTTACTATTAATCCCTGATGTCTGTCGAAATGGCTTTTTTTCCCAGGCCATTTCATGTACTATTGGTTTCAGCCATGAATTAAAAAAAGTGATCATATGATGACAAACATCTCTTGGCGCAGATGGCCACAGTTTGCAGCAGAGCAGTTGCAAATTCCTCAAAAGTACCAAATTTGAGGCAAATCTTATCCATGCGATGGATTTTGCATTTGTCAAACTCCTCTCAGTATCATATCTTGAATTGTATCTTGCTAGAAAAGGCAAAACGCAACAAAAGTGCAAACAAACTGCAGCAACTTGGCTCACGGCAGGAGATTCACTCATCGCACCATCATGAAATTAATCATCACGTGATCACGTTTTGGAATCCATGAAAGAAACCAACGGTGCATGCAACAGCCTGAAAAAGTGCCATTTCAACAGACTTCTGGGATTAATAGCAATGAATTTCAAAGGGTGTCGGGATGTGAATACCCTGGTCCCAGATGTTTTTCTTGATTTTTCTCTGCATGAGATGAGAAATTAAGAAAAACCTCAGAGACCAAGGTAGGACACGAAACTTGTGCATTGAAACAACAGGCAGACATTTGTTAGTGCAAGAAACTCATCTGTGGCCACAGTCCCTTGACTGATAAAAGCATTACCAGGGGCTATGATATTGAGCGAAAGAATTTGGTCCTGACGTAAATTTAACACAGTCTTTTTAATTCCCATCACCTGTCTGCATGACAAAGCATAATATCTGCACAAAGATATTTTGTCATTGATCACTGTTAGGAAAGCAGTAAAATTAGCATGTGCAGAAAAATAGTTTTCTTTAGTCCACATCCATTATTTTATGTTCACAACAGCCCTTGCAGCTGATATTCTCTGGAGCAAAGATGGTGGCATAAAACAAGTCTTTTGAGAAAGTAGGCATGGCTACATGTACTCCAGGCATTGTGATGAACCTACTGGCAGAATGTAGCACTCATCTGTGGAACATGATAGTTTTATTCCTTTGGTTTGTTCAGACTCGCTAAGTCACCAAAACTTGCCGTTGCAGAGCCACGTGTGGCAGCCTTTTGCTGAAAATTGACAGAGACAAGAATTAGTTTTTGAAACTTGTCCAGTGTGAAAGGCCACCAACTACACAGCATTAAATGATACCAATAAGGAAAAAAATATCATTACATATTACTACTAAGAGCCCTACTATGAGTACAGTGGAATAACATACTTATACGTTTGGTTTCTACATGCATTCCATACCAAAAATGCGTCATACCCAGCTTTTGTACGCATTGCAGACCTATGATTCAAGCCAACAAAATCAATATTGAGGGGTTAGTTGTTCACCTGGGATTCATGGGGCTTCCAACCAATCACATAAAGCACAAAGAATGTCACTGCTATGCCACCTTCTTCTAGACCATACATATCTGGAAAAAAACATGTCAAAGAAGAAGACAAGGTCTACTCAGGTCTACTTACTAGTTGCTAACTCTTGTTTAACTGGGCTCTATCTTTTATGCCATTAACATGCATGCTCCCCACAGACAAAGTTGGAATTTCTTGGGGGGGGGGGGGGGGGAGTTTCTCTAAGACCAAACAGTTTAAAGAAATGTATGAAGCTTAATTGAAATTTCCAGAGGGAGAGGGGTCTTGGAAAAAAAATGTGGGGAAAAGTGTGGGGTCGGTACAGATATTTCCTAGAACTACACATTGCAACTTTAACTTCCCTAATTTGGTTTTTGTTTGCTTCAATAAATCTTAGCTTTTGTCTCCTGATCACCAATGCAAAAGAATTATTAGTCTAAAATTTAGCCACTATATTGTTGACAAAAAAAAGTACCTCTGGGCACAGAGCAATCTGCAAGCGGGAGACCTACAATCATGGACAAAAGCAGTTGAGACACTTCCCGAAAAAAGACCTGTTTCGTTGAACGGGTGAGTTTTTCAACCTCCTATTTCCACATTTCGACCCCCTTTCCCCTTTTCAATGTTGTAACTACATGACAGTGACACGGAGCATAATTATTTCAACATTGAAAAGGGAGAGAGGGGGGTTTGGCTATCGACAAAAAATATGTTTTTTGTAATTATGGAAGGATGCTGATAGAAAGTGTTTGTTTTGCTCAAATGTGTCAACACTTTTGTCCATGATTGTAGCCACCAAGGTGGTTCTGAGGAAGATCTGTGTAATGCATGTGGAAAGACACTGGCCTAATGGTTAGTGTGCTAGGTTCTGGATCAAGCGGTCCAGGTTGGTCTTGGTCAATGCATTGTGTTCTTCTTAGGTGAGATACTTTACCCTCACAGTACCTCTCCCCACCAAGGTATATTAAATGGGTACTGGCAAATTTAATGCTGGGGTGCAAGTCCATGTAACCCTGCAATGAACTCTAGCATCCCATCCAGGGGGGAGTAGAACACTGTCTCCTAGGTGTTAGATTATACAGAAACTGGGATAAGCTCAGGCTGTGTAGAGCACTTTGCCCTATAGAGACGTTCACCTTTTTTACCGAATATCTACTGTGTGGACTTCTCCTTATAAACACACACTGGTTGAAAAAAATACTTACCCTGGTAAACAGAAGAAGCTGCTAGAATTGTGTCTCGGTGTAGCAATGTCTTTCTATTCCATGCGGCATTATTTTCACCCATTCCTTTGAGATCATGCATAAGTTCAAGCATGTTTGGATATCCTATTGTTATCTCATCAAAATCCTAAAAATATAAATATCAATTGATCTCTATTGTCATTCCTCAGTTTACATTCTAACAGTTAGACTGGCCTGCAGATAGTTAGTGCTAGTCTAGCTGTGCATGTCTATCAAGATCTAATTACAAAAATCAGCTAGTAATGGCTACCAATTATTATAACTCATAAAGGAAAACAATTTTAGCAGAACATGGTTAAATTTCAAACCAACCCTCTCACATTATCCAGGAGTCTCCTGGATACAGACCGATACTTCTGGTCTACCATACAGGTCACAAAATCTCCCAATACATAGGAAGGGTCACTTACACTTTTCACACTTCTTTTGCCTGTTCTTTTATATATATATTTTCAGGGGAACATGTTTACATTTGGATATTTGACAAAACTTTTGAAGTTAAACAACCATACTTGTACATATACTGAAACAACTTTTTCTAGAGTTGAGAAGGTAAAAATAGTGATCTCCAGAATTTCATTTTTTTTTTTTTTTTTAGGTTGGCATCTGTGTCATGTCTATTTAACATTAGAGTAATTTGTGAAATCAGAATCACAACCAACTTACCACTGTTGTCAGTGAGAATCCACTTCTTGTCAGCAGATTTCCAAGATCTCTAACTTCTGCAAATGGTGAAATATGAGCAGCAAATCCCTAAAGATATAAACATGCAAAAATTGTCATCCCCTCTGAGCCTTTCTAGTCTAATGCTTTTTTATTTCCAGTGTTTTCTATCCAGTGCAATTCCCTGACCAAATTTGTTACTTGCTACTGCATCTGTCCATCACTCTTGCCATCTATGTCCCCTGGTTTATATCTATTTATTTTGTTTCGTTGTGTATATTTACTCTTGTACCAAGTTTATGATATTTATGTGTGCCAATGTATTTGTTGTGCCTCTTTCCTGACTCTCACATTTTTAATTATTATAATTACAAGTCAACCAACTAGTTTAGCTTTTTAGTTATTTTGGGTGTTCCACTACTGTATGTACTGTACTGTTTTATTTATTTATTTATGATTATAATCTTGTAAATTCTTTTTAGTTGTTTACATTAGTAGAAATAAACTGTTGTTGTTGCTGGTCTGTAGATCTCACTAATTTTTCTTTTAATTTACTCTTTACTCCTGATATGATGATATCTCCTCATATCATATCCCTGATTATGATATGATCTCTAGATTTTTCTCTGATTGTCCCTCACTTGTGACCAACTAATCAACATCTCTTTAATATTTCAACAAACTTCACATTATTTTGCCACCAATTCTTTTCTAAAATTTGTTTCCATTTTAAGATCTTTTCTTTCATTTGTCTGAAAACCTCTACAGTAACCAATCTATCTCTGTCCACCCACCCTCTCTTATACATACATTTAGACTACACTTACCCCCTCCCTCTCAGTTTCAGCCAGCTGTAGTGAGGCTCTCAACTGGTAAAGTGAATCTCCACCAAACATGGCCCCAATAAAGACTCCATCCTCTTTCAGGCAGTGAATAATCTATAATGGAATTTAAATGCAACAAATTGAAAGTTGAAGTCCTCCTTCTGACCACTCTCATAAGTGGCGGTGACAGTTCAAAATATTCACAACCACCACATGGCAGGAAAAAACTTGAAATCCAGTTGCCCAGTGGGCCAGTACATTTCAGTTTTCAGTTGCCCCCAACAGGCACCCAACAAAAACGAGCAAAGTATGCTTGGATTTAAAATTTTAAAATCCATGCTTTCAAATCATTGTTTAGCTCATCTTGTGGTTATAAGTTTTGAAATTATTTTTGATTGGAAATTATCACTGGTTAACAACTACTGAGGCTAATTTGACTTTCCCACCGGACCAGCAAACTTTCTTTTTCACTTGCCCAAGAGCAGAATTTACTTGCCCTGGGCAATCAGACCTGGGTTTTTTCCTGCCCTGCACCACTGTGCAATCCTGGTTGTGATGTAAAACAAATTCTAAGTATGATTGAAAGCTCTGTTTGTAAATAGCTACTCCGACCTGTAAATTACAATCTTATGGTAATCAAACATAATCATGGCCTATCCCTTAGACACATGTATATCTGTACCTGTCTAAATGTTCCAGGTAAGTCATTAACCCAGTGAAGGCTGTGAAAGGAACAAAAATCAATGACAATAATTGAGGACATGCCAGGTAATTGTAAGATCACCCACTTTACATTAACCAGACTGAAGAAACTTTTTGCATCTAAAACAAAG
Source organism: Orbicella faveolata (assembly GCF_042242905.1). Lineage (NCBI taxonomy): Eukaryota > Metazoa > Cnidaria > Anthozoa > Scleractinia > Merulinidae > Orbicella > Orbicella faveolata. The sequence continues at coordinate 3,958,851 of NW_028301542.1, read as the reverse complement.
TCACTCTCAATTGAAGGAGTACATGGAAAAAGAGCCTACTGTAAGTGATATCTGATAGACTGCAAGATTCTCCTAGCAAATTGCTTTTCACTTCCTTGAGATGAAAAGGAGAATTTGACATGAGAGCAAGAGTCACTTGGGGCTTTTTTCCATGCACCCTTTCAACTAGATCTTCTTCATGGAAAAACCTAAGAGTGACATTTCCACTTTCCACAACTTAGGTCTCAAGATGATTATCTTCTTGAAATATCTAATATTTGAATCTCAAATGCATACCTTAAACTACTAACAACAAGATCAAACGTGTTTTGAGAAAAAGGTAGGAATTCTTCATCTACCACAGCCTTTGGGGTTGGAAATTCACAAGGCTGGCATTGAGTCTAGGATAAAAAAACATAATTTACAGTAAACAAATTTTTTAAAGGACTGCTCCACATCAAAGTCCAATATGTTAGCAATCATTAAACACAAATTAGAGGATCTGCCATAAATTGTCTTTTGTGACTTAATTCTTACTAATATGTGCAGCAAGCATCACCTAGGAGAGGAAGAACAAGCCAAGTCTAGTTGAACATAAATTGGGAAGAGAGCAAATTGATGAAGTTGGTTCCACTACCCCCTTTAGGGCTCTATAAAAAATTTGAATTCCAGCTCAGAAAGTCTTAGGTTTCTATTTTAATGATTTAGAGAGGTGAAAGACTTGCCTGTGATCCCTTCACATCGAGTGAAAAGTTACTTGAAAGTCCAGAAGGAAATTAAATAACTGGAAGGCACTTTTTTCTAACCCAGGGCTCCCCCTCTCCATCAATTGCTTGTTCCTACCCCAATTTTAGCATGACCAGCAGGCGAGAAACTCTTAGCTGGTACTGAAATGTCTGCTGCTATGCAGGCTGTGCATTCTTACCAGCATATTTTCTGCCATATCAGTCATGACTAGAGTTCCCACTTGTTCCTACAAACATTTAAAACAACAGCTTTAAGTCAATGTAACCTCTTGGGTGCCTATATGACGTACTCAGTACATCATGATTTTACCCCTTAAGGTGCCTATATGACATACTGAGTATATCCAAATTTTAAGAGATCATAACCAGAAACAACTTCTATCGGTACCATGATTCATAGGAGGTTTATCAGGAGACTACTATATGTAATTTCGCATGGCTGTGACATCACATGGATATTAAATTATGTCAACCTCGCCAAAATTAACCACAATGAAGATAAATTTTATGACCTTTCAAAAAATTTATACAAGTCTATAGCTTCAGTGAAAAAGCTTATGGCATTTGAAGCTGTTTACTAGACACCAATTTTCAGTGAAAATGGTACACATGGCATATAACATACACAATGGTCAGGCACTCAAGGAGTTAAGCTAATGAAACACTTCTGGAAGTTTGGGAAAACAACAATACATGTTAAGCTTTGCTAATGAGAAAGAAAAACACGCAATCGTAAATCTGAAAGATTGTAATTACCAAGTTCTCTTAGTACCAAGTTTTGCACCATCCAGATCAAAATTCTTATTTTGGATTTATTTAGTTTTATTGTGCTTTGAACAGCCAGGTTCAGAGTTCTGTTTACTTTACAGGAGCTAGGTCATAGTTTGTGCACAGTTTGTGTAAGGTTTAACCTAACTTTTTACAGTTCGTCATTTGTAATCTGTGTTAATCTTCTGCATCCTTAAATATCCTTGTTCCTTTATGGTTTATTATTATCTCTTTTAATTAATAGTGTTTTTCTATCTTTGTTAGTGAACTCTCATTTTCATGTTTCCTTCAATTTAAAGCCAATTTTGTACATGGCTAATATAATTCAAAATGATGTGACTGGCCGGGCTCCTGATCATGTCCACAAGAGCATTTAGGTTTTCTTTTTCTCCAAGCTAACATATTGCTAAGACTGTTGCAATACCATGAGTATCCAAAGAACTCAGCTTTTAAATAACTTTTTGAAATAGCATCTCTAAGGAGCCAAGTTATCCCTTCCCCTTTCCTCCCATTTATCCTTTAATCATATCTATAACAAAATTCTTGATCATGATTGGCTCTCCACGCTCCTATTTGTCACATAAATCGGCACACAATCACATGGGTGTCCAGTTACAGGTGTCCAATTTGAACTTTTTGTACTTGGATACCTGTAATTGGATACCCTCGTGATTCGCACATCAATTACTTGTGCTTTAATGGCTTCCTTCTCAATGTTTTCTACAGTTTTCAAAGCTCATGAAAAGTACTACAGAGCATGTTCGCTCAAAACAAGTTCTCAAAAGGCATATTTTATTCCGAAATTTGTTATAGATATGACAAATTAGTAATTGGACCTTGTGTCATACAATTCAGGGAGTAATCACACGCGTAATTTCAAATTGGCCTCGCGCTTCATGCTCGTCCGATTTCAAAATTACTTGTGCGATTACTCCCTGAATTGCACTCCACTTGGTCCAATTACTATTACTAATGTTGATTAATTTACAAACCTTTGTTAGGTATTTTGAAATATGCCCTCGTCCACATCCAAGATCCAGAGCCATTGGAAAATACCTGAGAAAAAAATAATATTTTGTGTGATTTCAAAGTACCTCAGTCACTATTTTGTGTGATTTACGCAGTTTCCTTACAGTCTCATTCATTGTCTGATCTGAAAAATATTCACTCCATTTTGGCGCATAGGCCACTGACGAATATTGCTTCCATTCCCTTCTGTCCCTGACCAGGTGTTTTATCTCAGTCCATGTGTAGCCTTTTGACTGAACAGGATACTACATCATTCATTGTACATGCAGGTTATTTACAAACTCTTCAGACTTGTGATACAATGTTGATCATCTTGTCATGAGCATGGGATGGTCAGAAAAAGAAATATCAAGAATCCCCAGTAAGCTACTGAAAACTCTCAGAGAGCTGCAGGCCTGGACAGAACTAGTCGAGACAAATTGAAACAGTATTCCTTCATTTTACCGTTCTACTGAAAATTCCAAAGCATTGTCAATTGATGAATGGTGGAGCAATGGAGCAATGTTGTTTGGGATAAGACAAGAATTGTGTCCATTGTTTTCCAGACCAAAACAACACTGACTGGGTACAGACACAGTTGTGTGAGGTAAAATAAAGGTAAGGTCTACATACGAGCCAACTGGCCCATCAGGCTAGAGCCCATTCCGATTTCTGTAGCATATTTTTACCCCCAGCATTAAATTCCCCAGTACCCATTTATACACCTCGATAGAGACAGGCATTGCGAGAGTAAAGTGTCTTGCCCAAGAAAACAACCCAATGTCTCCAGCTAGGACTTGAACCTGGACTGTTTGATCCAGAATTGAGTGCACTAACCATGAGGCCATCACTCCTAATGAGTGGAGACAGGGGAGGCCAGGCAACTTTGATGTGATTTGATTATAATGTAGTATCACATGCATCTAAAACATTAATAAAACTGTCTCAGCAGTTTTCTCCAGGGTTGTAGGTCATTTTACTAGGTTTTATCATGATATGCATCCTGCCTATACTATAAGGATCAGCAGATCAAGGATTAGCTCAAGGTCTGGTTCCCGCGCTGCATCCTCTACTAAAACAAAAAGGTTTACCTGGCAACATCTCCTATTCTATCAACCATTCTTTCAGCAACCTAACAGGAGAAATTTTTTGTCAAATGAGTAATTCCAGAAAATATCCATGCCCTCCCATTGTGGAGGGGTTGGAGTGAGGAGGCAATCAGGAAAAGACCAGACTGAAAGCATCACAAAGAACTGTCAGCTCTATATTCCTAATTGTGCATTTGCCCACCCCTAGACCCCACCCACAAGAGGGGATCAATAGTTTGCATTATATGTCATGCTTTGAATCTAGCCCAGTATAAAGGGAAAGTATCAAACGGCAATGCTTATCATATAAAACTTAACTACTGTGAGAAACAATGTCATTCATTTTCATACTTCATCTTTTAGATAGTCGTAGACAGCGACATTTTCAGCAAGGGCTGCCCTGTTCTTTTGCCTTCTCTTTGCTTTCCTATCAAACACGTTCATAATAGTCTCATCTTGCCTTCTTGAACTAAAACATCTCCTTAGACTAGAGTGCCTGAACAAATGCAAAGAGACAAGCTTGTGGTAGGACATTGTAAAATTCACTCAGCAACAAGCAAATATAACAGTTAAGGAGGCCATTTGGCCAAAAGAAGAGCCATGTTTTTCAAGTAAACTTGGCCACCATGATGAACGAGATTCCACTGGGGAATCTGGGGCGAGTAGCTTGGTAACCATTCAAGTTAAGGGCTGGTTACCAAGTCGAGGCGGGAAGGCGGGAAAATTAGAAAAATTTACGGGATCGCCAAGATACAATTTTATTTATGATTTTTCTTTTGTCATGTTTAAGGAGTATGTTACTTCGCTAAGGAAATACATCCAAGAGCGTACAAATGGGAAATGTGTTCCCCCGTGGAATTGGCTTTTCATCAAACTCGCTTCGCTTCTATCCCGCTATCCCTCTGGTATTACAAAGGCCATCATTTTGGCGGAGATTCAACAGTCTTGGAATCAACACAGTCAGTTTCACGGGCGTTTAGATGGGCAGAAAGCACGAAAGATTTCTGTTGATTCGGTGTTTGAAAGCCGGCACATTGGCTACGAATCAATCCTCGAAGCAGCTGTTGACAATATCGAGACGGTACCAGGAACTCATACAAAGAGTGCTGTTTTGAGAGATATTCATAAGCGAAAGAATACTTTGGGAATGTACCTTCATCAGAAGCTTTATCAGTTGCAAGCAACGTCTGTGAAAAACCTCACTCTCCGATTCACAAGTTGTCGTTTAATTCAAGGCAAAAGCAGATCCTCCGCAGGTCCTAAAGTTCATCTTCTTCCTTCGGAAAATGTTGTTATTCTGTGTCGAGAAGGTGAACTAGCGCGATTTGGGAAATTTTCATCACTCGAGGGAATCTATGAAAATCCGTTCCCGCACTACGGCCACAACATCAAAGTCGAAGTCGCCGATTTGGGATTCGAAGAAGCAGTCCATTTTGCTAATGGCCAGACGAGCATTAAACGTTTTGTCAAAGTCGTTGACTGTTATGGCGTCCATGTGAATTTGTGCTTGTGGGATGAGCAGCTTTCCGTTGCTAACTTGTTTAAAGAAGGTGACACTTTAGCCATCCAACAACCCTTTGTGGTCCCAAACCAGGAAGAAATGTTTATACTAGAATATGGTCCTGCAACAGTTATTTTTTGCATGTCACATGATCCAGAGCAGGAAATTGTCCCAAGTCAAATCTCCAGTACCCAGGGGACCCCTGTAAGTGTTACAAAAGACAGCCAAGGGATGCTGGATTATTCCACATTTCCTGAGCAAATCTTTTTGAGTGATATCAGGTCGAGCATGACAAGAGTGACCATATTCTGCACCATAACTAATGTGGGTACCATGGAGGTCTACACACAACAGCAGGTCGTGGGACATAAGTTCGTTCTTGCTGTCAGTGATAACACTGGATGTCAGACGATTACAGTTTATGATCACACTAGAAGTTACCACAATTCACTCTATGTGCACCAGAGCATTATACTGGAGAACGTACACACCTCAGGTATGGGAAAAATAAAGGCTTGCATAACAACAAAGGATTAGTATATTAAATGGCAGAACTCTCAGGGATCACTCTTGTGGGAAGTCACTTTACTCTTACAGTGCGTCTCCCCTCCTCTCCTCCAAATCTTCCTATTTTTTAAATCCCTACATGCCAGAATTTTCTTACCCCAAATTCCCCCAAAAAATGTGCAATCCCATTCTACTAACTCTATTGAAAATTCCACCCCATGATAGTTAATCCACTCGTGAAAATGTGACCCCATCCAGTGGTACAGGTACATCCCCATTAGCCTATTCCAAGGAAGTATCCTCCCCCCTCCACCCATGTCCTTCTCAGCCTAGACGGAAACCAGTTTGGGTTGACAAACATGGAAGGTCATACTATGACCAGTAGCACTTGCAACTGAGACAGTAGACATTCACAATGATTGAGTTTTATTTTTTTATTTTATTTTTTTTTCATTTTACAGGTTCTAGTTCATCGAGAGGCTTAACCCTAGAAACATATAATGGAGGAAAGGTCTGGAACATTAGTGCAATGACAGGATGGCTCGCTACCAAATGTCTGTCATCTCCAGTCCCAGTCAAAGAAGTCATCAACTTTGAACACTGCGTGTGTCAAGCTGTCGTCACACAAGTCAACAGTGTGGGTAGCAGTCATGTAATTAGGGTTCACATGTCCTGCCGTAGTGAGGTCAATGGCTGCACAGGGCAGTTCTGCTGTCAGAAATGTGGCATTACTCATTTAAATGAAATGCTTAACAAGCCTGGTCAACAGGTGAGAATTGATAAGAATATCAGGGTACTTTCATATGGTAGTGTTTCACCATCTTTGGTTATCAAGACAAGGCTGTTACGGTGTAGTTAACATAATTTGCTTACTGTAATCAGGGCTTGAAAAAAGTATGTCTGTCATCCAGGACGAGAAGATTTTCATTCTGGGCAGGTAACTCTTCATTCTCACTCGCCCGAACGGCAAGGGATCAGGCAATTCATCTGCCAACTTGATCACTAAAAGAACAGACTAAAACTTGCCCAGGGCTAGCAAAATTTGAGATCTACTTGTCTCAAGGGCAAACAAGAATTCAAGTTTTTTTCAAGAATTCAAGTTTCTTTTCAAACCCAAGACAATGTTAAAGTTTACACTACAGTGATTTTCAATGCAGAACCTGCTATAGGCTGCAAACAGCTGTTTTAGCCAGGGGTGGGGAAACTGACCGGCTATGAGGGTGATTTTGATCACTTGGACTGGGTTGTTCGAAAGCCGGTTAACTCTAGCCCAGGATTAAAAGTTAACCAAAATATCAATTTTTGTTGGATAAAAAATTTAATGTTTTTCATTGCTTATGTATTGTGCAGTTCAAGATTATTCAAACTCAAAACTGAAAGACAAGCAATGTAATAATGATATTTTAACGGGAAGCTTTCTCACCCGTAGGTGATCTACAGAAAGGTCCCGATCCAAAATGTAAACAGAAAACCTCACCGAAAAGTTATAAAATTGAAATCAAGATTCTCGCTAATCCTGGGTTAACTTAATAGGGCTTTGAACAACCCAGCCCTGATGTGACTGTCTTACTCATAAAGAAGTTTAATTCAAAAAGTTTTGCCTGCCTGTGAAAACCAGTCACCCTCCTACTGGAAAAGTCAACAAAACCCCTAATTTTAGCAAGCTGGAATGGTCGCTAGTGGGAAGTCTCCCTTAAAGTTATTGAATTACATAGTTGTGTGGGAAATTCTACGATTTTTGTAGTGGTCACTCATTAAATGTAGTGTCAAAAAGGCTCCACGGCACTGGTATCTACAAATATTTGAAAATAAAAAAAAAATGATTTAGAAAATAATACCCATTTCCCAACAGAAATCACCTTCAATTCACTGGAAGTGGGAATACAACCTGAGTCTTGAATTACATGACCCTGAAAGTAGCATAGAGGCATGTTTGACAGATAAGACAGCAGAACAGTTGCTCCAGATGACTGCTTCACAGTTTGCAGAACATGTCAAGAACACTCAAGAGCAAGTGCTGGAATCAGCATTAGCACAAGAATGTCTGTTTGGTATTTCATCTTTTAGAGGCAGACATCAGATTGATGCCATTTGTCTGGCAAGTTGAAAAAAGTACCGGTATTAAAAGCTTCTGGAGACTACACATACATTCAGTGTATGTTTATTTGGGTAATCTGTGTTTGTATGTTTGTTTCACTGAACATTCTGCATATCTTATTTGTCAAGTTTAACACGTTTATGTTCAATGTTACGCATGCTCCATTTGAATTTATATATTGCAATGCTTGTCAATTGTGTAATGCATAAAATTTAGAGTTGTGTAACATAGCTAAAATTACCAGTTGTAAAAACAACCAAGCTAACCAGATTTCAGTCATGTTTGCTAACCAGTTATTTGCTGAGGATTTTACCTGAAAGTTTGCTTCAAAGTACATCAATTACGGAGGCAGTCAAAAAGTAAGTTTTCAGTTGGTTTATAACTTATATTTACATTAATTTCCTGTTTGTTTTGAACACTTGAAAGGCCAAATACGAGCATAGGTTTTTTTTGTATAGTGTACATCACATTGTATTATTAAATTAAATATGGTTCTTCCTCCATGTTGGCATCTTTGAGCTTTTGTTCAACGGAACAATAATCATTATTACGCTGACATAATTGCACGATATTAATATTCATTTCTGTGTAAGATTACTATAATATTTATTGTTACAAGTAAACAAACATTAACTTCAGCTTTGCTGTAACTTGCTCATCAGTTTGTTGACGAGTTCAGGAAAAGCCATTGACATAAAGTGTCCTTTTTCAGCAAATTGGTGAAACTCAGCAGCTGTCCCTTCAGCAACTTGTTCCTGCTCACTGAATGGAATAAAAGGGTCATCTGTTGAACCAAACTGCATAATCCACTGTGTGTTTTGTTTGACTTGTTCCCATTGCCAGGGACGGTTGTAATAGCCTGAAATCAAGGACAAAATGTAACACATTGCAATCAGTGGGACAGGACATGGGTGAGTGATGTGTTAGAAAATAGCCCAAAGAAATTACATGCATGAAGTGACTGGTAGTATTTCTACTTCCCCATGGATGGGCTGGTAGTCCATCGCAGGGTTACCCCCAGCATTAAATCTGCTGACCCATTTATACATGGAGAGAGGCACTGTGAGAGTAAAGTGTCTTGCCCAAGAAAACAACACAATGTCCCTGGCCAGGGCTCGAACCCAGACCACTCAATCCAGAGACAAGCTAGCCTGATTCTCTGACGGTCCAGGTCATTCGCGGCCACGTACTCTCTCTCCATGGCTGTGAATGATCTGGACCGTCTGAGAATCAGGCTAGAGGCAAGTGCACTAACCACGAGGCCAATGCCCCTCCACAAATCAAACAAGCAATGAAACGCAAATCAGATGCAATGAAAGCAATGGCCATTTTTGTAATGACAATAAGCAAACTTTCTTACCACTAGCTTTCTCATTGGCATCTCCCAGATCTGTAACACAGGCAGATACCAGAACCAGACCATGAACAGAATGATTTTCTGCATACCTAAGTTTAAACAAAACATTGCTTATAAAAAATACAAAATATGATTTTATTATTGTGACTTCACAAGCTTGGATCACCTCAAGGCAGCTTGTGCCCCAGAGCTGTGTCCAATAATGACTGTATTACTGTCACAGTTAAGGTGTTGCTCCATGAACGGGATCCATATTGCTTCACGTACCTGCACTGTAAAAATTATGAACGAAGTCAAATGTTGCCATCATTGATAACTTCATTATTAATTCAAAAACACACTTCAAGAGATGGTTATGCATTTACAGGGAACACACTTGTCTTGTTATAACATTCTTTAATGTATAAACCTCAAAACATGTTTAATGTTTTGTACATCTATATACTGCTACAACAGCAGACTTAACAAATTACTGGACAATCTATCCGTCTTCTGGATAGGAACACTTACCAAATCTCTTCAACAATATCTTTTTAAAGGGGGAGGGGGGTGTAAAATGTTGATAGGTTTTTTCATGGTTAAATTGGGACATTTCATTTATATCCCTACCCCCTACCCCCTACCCCCTCCCCTCTATAAAGGACAGATGTATGCTCCTTTGAAAAAAATTTCTGATAGAACTTGTGTCAGAGGTTGCCCTCCATAGAAGGGGAAATGGTGTTGCAGATAAAAAATGGAATGTCCCATTCAAAGGCCATGTTTGGGGTGGAAGCCCAGGAAGTCTAAGGGGAGGGACCCCATATGAGAAGCACGGGGTTGCTCATCGCAAATTTTGAAAAGAGCTCCTAAGAGGTACCAACAAGGTACAACATGCACCCCCATCCTTTTTATATGAAAGTCCCCCCGGGAGTGGAAGTGCAGTGTACGTTCAATACTGACGTTTACTTAAGTTCAGTTCTGGCTCTCTCTCTGCCACAGTTTTTGAATTCGAAACTCGGTTTGCAGAAACCTCTTTTGCTAGCTATGTCTACCTACCTGGATCAGGCATATTCTTCAGCAGACAGTCCACGTCTTTCTTAAAGAATAATAATTGGACACTTTTTCCTCAGTTTGAATTTTTACGTTGAAAGGTAAAGCAACAAAATTGACGCGATACAGGATATTTGCGGGGAAATCAATGGGATATTAAGAAAAGAAAAAACAAGATATCGAGTAGGAGAATCGTTAATTTTCGCCCCTGGAATTAACGGACACTTGGGCCAAAAATTAACGGGATGTGGGGTACACAGACCCCTCTTTATTTAATGCACGTTGTTTAAAACGTTTCCTCACCTCTCTGAGTTTGTCTCTTAGCCAGCCATACCAGTTGCTGTGTTCGACATCACCTCCACCATTACCAGGAACGATAACAATTTTTACTTTACTCATTTGAACAGGATAAGCCGCACGCTATTAAGAACTAAGCCTGAAAAAAAGACGCCATTTTCATTTTTGTCGAGAGGGGACTGGTTTCTCGTACCCAGGGCCCAGATAGTAAACCCAAAGATTAACTAAGAGGATAAAGTAACGACTACCCGAAAGTAACGTCAAAAAATTGTGCCCGCTGGTAAATTCCGAAAGTAGCCGTTGAACTCCCCCCCTCCCTCACCCCCAAAGTGGCAAGCCCACTCCAACCCCCACTAAAATAGCGAGAACAAGATTCAAAAGGATATTTCTTTGTCTTACCAATAGTCAAGGGAAAGTTGCGTATGGTACTATAGTTGCTAATTATAATAACGGCACTCTAGAAAAAGGGAAGGTATCGCTTATGCCACGAAACGTTGTGAAATGTCACTTCGTGCTTTATCCGTTCATGTTGCGCGTTCATATTGCGCTTTTTTAAAACAAAACCGGTAGAATTTTCATGAAACAGGAACGTACTTACAGGAAATTTAGAATTGAAAACTCTGTGCCATTTTCAACAGCCGCGCGTATTTAAAGGCGAACGTTTCCTTTAAAAATTGAAAACTCGACCAGCGCACTGAGATAGCAGATTAAGGGTCTTGAAGTAGAATCGTACTAGCTTTCCAGCCGATCAACCACACGACCTACACATAAAGAGCCCCATGTGACAGCAACAAAGGTAAACTTAAACTGGAACGAAGAATTTCATCTTATGTTGTAAGGGCTGTTTTTTCACGAATTTCCGTCTTTTATTTGGAAAAAAAAGACTCAGCTGCACGAACTTTAATATAACGTTGTATGCTTCCCGAAAGTAACGACCCCCTTAACGAGCCCCAAAGGCTTCTAATTTTGAAAGTTATAAGGGTCGTTACTTTCGGAAGTTTACGGAAGTTTTCGGAAATTTCCAATTAACAATTAGACCCCTAGCCCGCAAGGGCTATAGACCCGTGGCCCTTGAGGGCGAAGGGTCTAATTGTTTTAGTATCACCCAACTAGTCACAGAAAAGGCAATAATAAAGTTAGCAAATAGTCCTCTAGTAGCTTAGCTAATCAAAATGCAGGATTTGCATTAGTCCACTAGTTGAGTGATACTAATGAAAGATAGCCAACGAGGCGCCTAGCGCCTTATGAGGTGCCAAGCATATCGTGCCCAACGCTACAAAATGTTTACACTTTTTCGCTGTTGTAACACTTTTTAATTCTAAAAGTAAATTGTTTGTATTACAAACATCAAGACAAAGATTATCTCTCCCACATTGCTTTCGTCAGATCTGTACGAACTTTAAAATTACCCAGATCTAAACTTTGCCTTCTTTTACACTCTAGAAACTTTAGGAGAAAAAAATCAATTTTTCGTCTCAATATATTGGTTTTACTTTGAGACAAGGGTTAAATTAGTAACCGAAAATTTGCAGAGCCAAGTTCAAATATTCTCTAAATTACTTGAACTTTTAATAATTTATAACTAAATTGTTTATGTATATTCGAAAGCTTGCTGTGTTTAACAATATTGTCGTTTAACTTTCGCTCCGTGAAGTTAACGATAGTTTCTGATCTTAGTGCATAGATGATACCTAGAGAACAATAACACACTTTGCAAGGTCACAGTTTCATGAATAACGTCTTTTTATGCTGGTCCCAAAAAGATCTTTTGACGAAATGAAAAACACAGTTAGGTGGTAAATTTGCAAATTCAACCCGAAGAAACTCGCTTGAAACCTTACTGGAGATTTTTACCTTACTGTAACACACTAATATAGAATGCTTCATTCTGGAACAAGCCGCCAGTCTCTAAATGTTTCGTAGTTTAACTTGTTAGTCTTAGTATTTGTATTTTTTTCCTTTGCTTTTTCGTTTTGCTTTCACCGACGTCAGAAGGTCCATGAACTGAGTTTGAACATTTTCGTTGAAGAATTGTTTTTCCCTGTCCCTCGTCTCGAAAGTCTTCGCTTTTGCATTCACTTCTCCCTCTAGGTTCAGCTGAGCATCTTCGAATTCTTGCATGGCGTCTTGAAACTCGCGATAACTTTTGCTCTTCGCCGCTTCAGCATGCTTCTTGGTTTTGCTGGCCTGATTTTTTCGCAGTTTATCCTTTCTGATATCAATAGCTTTGCCATTATTGATAATCATAATACCATCTTCAATCTTGATTTCCGATAATGACTTTGAAAGTTCTTTTGCCTCTTCTCCTGGCGTGGAAACACCGGCTTTTTAGTCGCTGACCGTTTTCTCTGGACTTTCCATCGAAGGGACACTAGCCGCGCGTTCAAAAGATCTGCGTTGACGCTGTCTTGTTGAGGTAGTACTAGTGTTGAGCGTTTTCGAAAGTGTTGGCTGTGAACGGCGTCTGACAAGAGGAACAGAATGCGCTTGTACCCATATAGACGATAACTCTGGTACTTCAGTGCGGAGAAAATCATTTACTGGCGTACTGGGGCAGCTGTACATTCGTTTACGATAATAACCACGAACTTTAGTACGAGTTACAGTGGGTTGCGGATTCTCCACGCTGTCTTCCAAGCCAGGGCTTCGAGGCGGTGTCTGCAAAATCTTTGTTCCCCATCTTACTGGACTAGAGGAACTCAGACACTGAGAACTGCCGCTAGCAGTGGTAGTCAAATTTCCGGGAAGAACTTTCTCGTTACTTTCAGACCTCGTGCGCGTTTCTTTCAAGTCGTATTCACTCACAATTCCGAATGGAAACACACTTCGCTGTCGTCCGTATGAAACAATTTCTGGACTTGGTTTCGCAGTGGAAGCTTGCTCGTCGGGGCTGGTTGCGGAGCAAGGCGATTTTGGTGACTTTGCCGGACTGTAATGCGTTGAGTATATGTTCCAACTTTTGGTCTGATTTGAAGGGGTCGCCATTCGATAAGGAATCCGCTACATGTGAAGTCGCTTGTGCAAAACAAAGACAAGAAAAAAGGAAAGGAGACGGAAAACTTTGTGTACTCCACGCGATTACCTTTTCAAATGCAAACCTAACTTTCCGCGGCTTAAGATATAATCACTTAAAACAATTTGTTTCAACAACCGCCCATTGACAACCACTTAAGTCAACTTCACTCACAACTTGATGTTTCAAATGCGTCAGGCGCCGAAATGAAAGCTATTGGTTATAAAACAAACCCGCGTGTAACCTAAGAGGTTGTCTTAGGTAATTCTAACTGTGCTTTCTACAGAGATGAGCTATCAAGGATTATATTCATGCCACGAACTGAAACAATTCAGTTTAATCCGTGAGCAACGACAGGTGGATTTTATTTATTCATCGCTTTATTTCACACTCATATCTATAGCTTCGGTCTTAATTTTCATGTCTGCAACACACTTTCTTATCCCGTGAATTGGTTTTTATCAGTGAGAAAACAACCACAAATTCACCGTTTAAATTGCACGCAACTTAAAATATAGTAAATACGACAATTATTTATCACTGGTGAGGGTTTTTTTTTTATCTAGTTAATGGCATTGTCCCCACACTTATCACAAACTGTTCGCTTCTCACGAAACCTAAATCATCCGTTTTTTGCGTTATTTTTGTGCCTAAAACCCACGGGGAAAAATCACCTTAAGTTCTAACATATATGCAAATGAAGAAATGCGATATCAAGAACAAATTAGCGATATGGATATATAAGCTAATTGCCGGACTTCTTGCCATAGATACTAGTTAATATTTCATGATATGTTCAAAATAAGGTACTAAGAAAGATACTGAAACTTATCCCACTCATTCAAATATTGCACAATATATTTTTAATTAACATTTCTTATTCACTAGGTTTCAAAGAAATTCGGTTTTGTAAACCAAGTTTGTATTCTTTGCGATACTGTTCAAGTCATCTTGCTCGTACAAAAGGTCAATAAAACAGAAAATAAATATTCTAAAACAGCTTTAATTTGTAATTTTAAGTTTAATTGTTTAGGCAAAGTCAATAGTGAACATTTTTGCTGCTATTTTATAGTGTAATTGTGTTCGCGAAACCAGTTAAGCAAACCACGACGACGACAGCGGCAACGAGAACATCACCAAACAAAAGGTTTAATGAGAAAACCAAAAGCTGTGCACGTGCGTTATTTAAGCAATAGACCACAAGTTTTAATGGTTTATAGGCTGATAAACCACGCGGGATGATGGAAGAACCCGAGAAGAATTCGTAAATCACGAGCCGCAGGCTCGTGATTTACGAACTCTTCGAGTGTTCTTCCAACATCCCAAGTGGTTTATCATGCCTCTAAACCATAGAAACTTGTGGTCTATTGCTTTTATATAATAATTCAGAAGACACGCGAAATTTCCATGAGTTTACTGGCACAATAAACCATAGCTGATTGAAATGGTTTGGACAAGTAACTATTTTTAAGAAATGGACAACAACTTTAAGTTTAAAACAAGACATGTTTCGATCGTTCAACGATCATCTTCAGTTGTGAATTCGTTTACAAGTTCGGTTGAATTAATACAAGCAATGGCAATCAGAGCGCGCGCATTCATTTGATTATTATATAAAAATCTTTGTACATTTCTTTGCCGTCCACTGCAAAACAACAACGTGAAATGACCAACGCGAACGACGAACATTTTTGCTGGTAAACATAAATTAATTTTCGACTAGACGTCGTCCTCGGCCTCGCCGTCGTCGTTCCTTAAGCTCCCTATTATAAGTGTCTACTTTTATAGAAATAGTGAAACAAGACATCTGAATGAAATGGAGAAACCCATATTATTCTATAATATATATCACCAAGGGTTTAGTCCGAGTTAAAATGCCTGTGATATCTTAACATTCAATTCGTTCGAGCCCCAATTTACAAACATTTCTTTATTACGAAACCGCTTTTAGTCGCTAGCAGTGACATTTTTGCTAAGAAACATTAACTCTGTAATGCGGAAACCTCGTTAATAAAGACACTTTCTGCATGTCAGTGAAACAACGGGGTTTGACTGTACCGCAAAGTCTTAAAGGGGCAACCAATTAACTTAAGCATGCCTTGTTCATGATTTAACTCCCGTAATTAAAAATTTACAAAACATGTACACCTAAAAATAAGTTACCAAAGTAGACAGTATTCCTTACAACAAAAGAGCGCCTAATTTAAATTCCTAATTCGTTTAAAATCGTCTTTAATTTGAGAACAGAATTGAATTGTATTTCAGCAACTTAAGACTCTGGGCTTTGCCCTTGGTACAGTCGTCATTTAAGACACACCGAAATGTCTCTCATTCCTGCTGAGCCAACTTGTGCGCCTTGATTCTAGTGAGAATGATCAAAGCTCTCTTCTTTACATTTTCATTTTCGTTAGTTGTGAGATCGTCCAGCGCTTTGATCAATCCTGCTTCTTCTAAGTCCCGCCGGAAATATTCTGCCAAGAACAAAAATATCTAAGTCTTACACGTAATGCCTCGATACAGTGCGCTGGACGGTGGAAGGAGTAACCTGGGTTCAAGCCCTGGTCAGGCTAATTGTGTTGAGTTCCTGGGCAAGGCACTTTACTCTCAGTGCTTCTTAAATGGCGGATGATTAAAAGCGATGTCGAATGTCTTCCCACAAAAGCGCCTCCCACGCAAGAGGAGGAGCAAGAGTAGGAGCGGACGGGGGCAGAAAGGGGCAGAAGCAAGAGCTGGAGGAGGAGGAGGAGGAGGTAGAAGGAATAGAAAGAGGAGGAAGCCAACGAGAGAAGCAGGAGTAGGAGGAGGATGAAGAGGATGCCTCTTAAATTCTGTCTGATGCTGGGAGTAACCCTACCATGGTCTAGCATCTCACCCAAGGGGCAATAGAAATATTCCTAGTCGCTCTGTGGCACGCAAACTGCAGACAAGCACCGGCCTTTTATGGCCACTAAAAGCTCGAAGCAGATTTACCTCTTTTTACAACTCAATTAACTTTGCAACCTATGCGTTAAAAGGCACCGTGTGAGTAGATTGTCTTGACCGAGAACACACCACAATGTCCCTGGACAGAGCTGGAACCCAGCAACTATTAAGACACTCCCAGTAGGCAACCGTGCTTTACACCATTAAAGAACCTTACAAACCTTTTAGTGAAAATGATTCCAAGACAGCCATGGCGTTATAACAAGTCTGTGGATTAATTCCTTCTGTTTTAATCATCTTGATCAACGTTTGAATGACACCACTCTCCCTAAACTTGGGGAAGCAGTTCTCTGCATAGAAAAACAAACAGCAAAGTAAATAACGTTCCGTCAACACTAAGCCGGAGAACTTTGAAAAAGCTGCTTTATTTCTCAGGTTACATCTACCGTCCACACTAATCCGTCAAGGAACTTTTCGCAAACGTTCTTCAAACCGGAGGAAGTTGAAAACGCCGGCTTTGCAATTTAGTGTGGACGGAAAACATGTTGAAAACGGAGCTTGTCGAAAACGATTACATCGCGATAATAACGTGATTTCCCTGCCCGAATGTTACTGTTGTTGCGTTGCTGTCGTTGTTTTTTCACTTAGTTGATGACTTTCTTATTTCTCATAACCTCTCTATTTGCCAATATATTGCCTTTGTAACAAGAAAGAAGATTTTGATCTCTGGGGAATTGAAGAGTTAGCGCAAGGGCAGTTACCATAGTAACTGAGATTTGTACCTCTCACTGTTGATGACATTACAGCTAATGCAATCAAAGCTTCGTTCTGCATAATCACGTGTTCCGAAGATACTATGGCAACGATAGGGGTTAGTCCTCCACTTGTGATCAATTTTTGTGAGACTTCTGTTTTGAGCAAAGAAAATGGAGAAAGGTGTTATTAAACAAAAGATCAACCAATGTAAAGTAAGAAAGAGCGTGCAATCAAGAGAATTTTGCACGAGTATTTGTAATGGAGGTAGTATATCAAACACGAAAGATCGTGTTTGACCACATTTCCAAACACCGAGAAGAGAGTTGAAAATACGACGCACAGCGGAGCATTTTTTGACGAGCTTCGAGGTGTTTGGAAACGTGGTCAGACACTGTCTTGAGTGTTTGATATAGTTTCTCAATCGAAACTAAAACTAAGGAGAAAACGGAGAAATAAAATCGTAAAAATCTGTGCTAATTAAGATCAGATATCCAAACACCGTCACGGTCATGATTTCCTTCGTTTAAACTTGATGAATTATTAATGAGTTTGAGAAAGTAATATAATCTACGACTGGAACTTTAAAATTTTAATATCTGATCTGGGGCCTGTTTCTCGAAGAACCCGAAATGTTTTCGCAACCGGAGAGCCGTAGCAAAATCTCAAACCCTTATGATTACAGAGCAGTTTTATTCACATATTCTTAATACGAACAGAAGTTCTCTCCATACCAGAAGCTTCAGACGTATATATACCTCTCTGTTTTTAGATACAGATTAATTAAAAATGGCTTTGCGGGCCCGAAAAGTTTTCGGGGCTTTCGAGAAACGGGCGCCAGCTCCGTAAACAAAACCGTCGGTTTCATGGACTGAGGCCGATCAGATAAAAACACCAAATATATTTGACCGGCTCATGCGACTTCCTAACCTTTCCTTCCGTCAAAGTGAATTTTAAAAAGGTCCTTATTCTGAGAATAAGCTACAAAGTATCTTAAACGAAAACCAAGAGAAGTCATTACAAAACCGCTTTACTCATTTCTACTGTTCTCCTCGTGTTGGCTTTATTGTTGACTGTTTCAAATCAAATACAGTGGAACCCCGCCTTACGGTCACCTCGTTATTACGGTCAGTCTTTTTTGTCCCGGCGAAACGGCCATACATTTTCTTAAGACAACCCCGTTACTAAGGCCACTCAAACCAGTTATGTTCATCTTTCCATCGTAAATTGGGAGTTTAAGAAAACCACGACGGCAACGGCAACGGGAATGTCGCTAAAGAAAAGGTTTAATGGCTGCAGAAAAATGGCTGTGCACGTGCGTTATAAATCTTGGTACATTTCTTTGCCGTCCTCTGCAAAACAACAGCGTCTAAATTCTGCGTTGTCTGAAGAACGTGAACCACGACGGCTAATTTTTATTTCAGATTTATCGCTGTGTCCTACATTCAGTTTTGTCACGATAGTTTTGACAGAGAGAAAAGAACTAAATGACTTAAGAGTATCGCGAGATTCGTAGGTAAAGTATAAAGCCATTTTTTTTATTGACGTTGTCCTCGACGTCGCTGTCGTGGTAACTTAAACTCCCTAATGTTGTTTGTACTGATTGAAATTTGAGCCATAGCTGCATTTCGAATGCTTATTATAGAGCAGTTTTTTAGAAGTAATGTTCTTGTTACTCTCTGTTTCTTTCTAATCATGACACATACCTCGTGACTTTAAACATCTATCAAAGCAGGAAAACTACTTGAAATTGCATTTAGTTACCTGCACTCTTGGCCTCTTTAACAATCACTGCCAACATCCTGCTAGCCTCAGATTTAACGCCCTCGTGACCACTGGACTCACAACACCGGACTAAGGTGCTTAGGTGTTCGTTACTGCTAACAATCCTATTGGCTACGTCAGCTGTAACGCAACAAAACAAAATGGCATTGTATGTCAGTTGCGACCAAGCTTCTTATGAAAAGTACAATCGCAAATGACGTGCGTTTTATTGGAGCGGTCTTCAATTGTGTGTCGTAAAACCAACCAAAACCAAAGAAAAACCTCTAGCCAATCCCAGAGGACACGGACAATACAGTGAACCAGTCAAAGCTCGAAGTAATTACAGGTAGCTGACGAAAAGCGCGGGAAAACCAGTGCGAGCGAGTCACAATTGGTTTTGGTTAAACTCTGACTGGATGGAAAAGTGGCGCGAGTTTTTGAAATCAATCGTGTGACGTAGTTGATGTAAAACCAATTACTTTTCGACACTCCAATGAAAACCGCTCTATGGATCTGAGACTCCTTTTAAAACTGCGTACTAACCTTGACCAGTCAAGAGCATGCGCAGCGTGCCCAGAACTTTAAACTGGACAAAAGGAGACTGGGTCGAGAGTAGTGGGAGAATGACATCCAAGCAGCCGCTTTCAACGAGCTTCACTTTGTTAGCCGCTACAGGAAGAAAGAGAAAATTTTACCCTTTAACGAAATCTTAAACTGTCACAAAAATCAAAGGATGGAAAGTATAGATGTAAAAAAGATGTCGGTATTACGTGACATTCCTTGGATGGGCTGTCTATATACATAAAGCACTGGACAAACGGACTTGCAGGTAGTCTGTAGTAGCCGCAAGTGACTTGCGTCGGGTGGCCAAACAGACTCACAAGTTTTCTCGCAAGTACACGCAAGTCGCAAAAATACCCATTTCAAGGCATAGTCGGGCTTTGTCCCGCGCGGCCAATATCCTGTATTTCATTGGCTAATAGGTTGCTAAAACGAATGGACGTCAATCAACTTGTGCTGGCCTAGGTTGGGTGACCAAACGGTGAAAAGTCTGCGTCGACTTGCGTCGAATTTGATCTTAACCAAAGTTAGCGCAAGTCATCACAAGTCCACGCAACTGCACAAAAGGCCTGGCTAAACGGAGCGTCAGTTTATTTATTCATTTACAGTGTCCTCAATAGCCAATTTCGAGATATTAAAATTCAGCCTAAAACAAGAAACCTCAGTAAGAGGTTCCGGGGAATAACTACAGAGTTTGTGGGGTTTATTCCCCAGAGCCTCGTGCTGAGGTCTATTGTTTTAGACTGAATTTTCATATATCGAAATCGGTCTATTAGCACAACAAGGCTTAATACATTTGACACTTAAATAAATTTATTATTTATTTTTATTTTTTTAAGTAGACCCCTGTTCTGAGCTTGCGACTACTTACGAGTCCGAGAATTTCTAAATTTTTCGCGTACAAAATATCTCCAGCCCACCTGGCATAGAAAGATTCTTCAGTGCGCTAAAAACTGCTTGCTGATGTCTGCCCATGTTCTGAAAAAAACATACAAAATCAAAATAACAGTTATTAAGTTCCAACAGCGGTACTCGCGCTACCGTGAAAACTTTCCCTTTAAGGCTTTAACTTCTACGTAACGGCTGAGGAACTAAAATATAACAATTCAAGAACAAATATTGTATAATTGGCCTTTTTTTTCAATTCGCTATTTGAACTTTTTCGACTACAGTCGAACCTCCACTAACAGCCACCTCTCTACAACAGCCACTTTTATGGTCCAGGCGGACAATCCATACATTCACTCTTATTTTAACCTCTCCACAACGACCACCGCTTTATTCAAAACCCCACTTTTTATTGTAAAAGGTCGCCACACTTGATCCGTACCGCGCGTCGTTGGTCTCTGTTCTGTTTTACTGATGTATTTTGATTGTGTTACGTACAGTTTTTATGCCAAAATAAGCTTTTTTGTGGAAAAGAAATGTTGCATTCCCGAAAATACAGGTGTCATATTACACCCCTACCTCCCTATAACGCCCAACTCCCAACAACGACCACTTTACTCTGTCCCCAAGATGGCCGTCGTGGAGAGGTTGCACTGTACTGACATATATGTTTCTCTCTGTAACGACTCGATTTCCTCTTTCTAGTGAGTGTTTTCTCTCAATGCCAAATCAGCCGTTGGATATCTGCCATTTACAAGTTCACTAGTTCAGTTAGGGACAATAATTTCTCAGAGTCGCACTCGCGATAGAGCCTCCAGAAGTTTCGCCGAATATAGCATATATTTACCTCTCTTTTGGTAGTCCGAACTAGTAGCTGTAGTAGTTGTACATGGACTCCTTGTTGAACAAGTTTTATACAGTGTTCATCTGTGGACACAAAATGAGACTTCTGAGAGGTTTGTGGTAAGGAGGGGGACATTGGGGTTTGCGGTATTGGACAATTTTTGTTGCGGTAATTCGGTAATTTTAAACTGGATTTGCGGTATTGCCGCATTGCGGTATTCTCCGAAACCTGCGGGATGCGATTTTTAGCATTTTGAACGGTATTAATTTAGCATTTTGTCCGAGCCTTTTCCAGTTTCCAATCGAAAAAGGGTACTACGATATTTTTTGTTAGAGTACATAAAAGAAGGGCAAACTCTTTATGCTTCCACCATCTCCCCTTTCCATCCTTTCCGCCTCCCTATCCTTGCTGTCTCTTCCCGTCGCTCTCCTACCTCCCTCTGCCCCTCTCTCTACCCTGTCCCTCTCCCCCCTCTCTCTCCTCCCTCCATCTCCCCTCCTTCACTCCCTCCCTCTCTCTCCCATCCCTCCACCCTCCCTCTGCCACTCCCCCTCCCCCTCTCTGACCCGTCTCTCCCCCTCCCCCTGCGTTCCATCCTTTTTCTTCCAGCATATATTCAAAGCATACTGCCTGTTTATGGATCAATAGAGCTAATCAAAGATGGCAATACATAGTTGCAATTTAAGTTCCCTACCTGTTCTGCCAAAGTTGCCAACAGCCAAGCAACCAGAAATTTCAAGATGCTGGTCTCCAGAAGAAAGCCAGGAAACACACATCTTGTAGACAGAACCATCACCCTCATTAAACAACAATTTCATGCTGTCATCTGCAGACAAAACAAATATTTTTTTCAACATAAGTTATGTTTCACTAAAAAGTTACAGCTGATCTCTACCTGAAAGGAAGATGGTAAAGTCACAAAGTGCTCTGTTTATTTCACCCTTCTGAGTGGATTCCAAGGCTAGGGTAAAGTCTGCATACAAGCCAAGTGGTCCATCAGGCAGGAGCTTATCCCGGTTTCTGTAGCATGAAGCAACTAGGAGTATTTCTACTCCCCCCTGGATGGGATCCTAGTCCATTGCAGCATTACCCCCAGCATTAAGCACTAAGCATTATGTTTGCAGGTACCCATTTAATATACACCTGGGTGTATAAATGCTCAAGATTACAATGATGTGCCTGACCAGGGGTCAAACCTGGACCACTCCATCCAGATAAGAGTGCACCAACACCTTCTTCTGAGTGGCTACTGATTCACCCTAAAAGACATACCAATAACAGACCAAGAACTAATTTCTCCTGACAAAATTTATATGGAAGTGTGGCAAAAGGAGTAGGGAGAATTTTACTGACCTTCAGTAAGAAGCATGACTATCATGTCAGCAGCAGATTGCATTTTTTCCCTCAAACTCTCATCATCAGTCACATTTTTAGCAGAAGACACAATGTTTGCCAGATGTTCAGCATATCCCTGTTGTACTAGTGCTTTCTTCACATTGTCTGAAAATAAAATAAGAATAAAAGCATTGAAGAGAGTCCAGAAAAGATTTTCATGATTTTCTTGCTGCCACAGCACCAGACTCTTTCCCATTGGATCACTTCGCTCACAGACTTGTTCTTTCACCACTTGTGCATCAGGCCCAAAGGTGAGCCTTCTCGCAGGCTAGAGTACATAAGTTATAAAACACAGATTTTTCACAGCATTTATGAAATTTAAATTAACATTTAATTTATTAATTAAAAACAACTTACCATCTACAACAAGAGACGAGAAAATTTCAAACACCAAATCAACAAATTCTTTATCATCTGATTCTTGCAAGACTTTCATCAAAATGGTCACACCATCACTCTCACTAAAACTTGCTTTTCCCTTCTCTGCAAATGGCACATTAAATAATCACAAAACATCCAAAATTAGCAAAACTTGAAAATCTTTAGATAGACTACGAATAGTCCCTCTTTCAATTAGAATGTCAGACAAGACCATAATTAAACCATGAGGAAATAATGGCCTCGTGAAATCCTTAAGGGCGAGAAGCATGCAAAAGGAGGGACTACCCCAGGATTTTGCACTGCAATTTTTTTCTTACGGTTTTCTTTCATGTCATGCATGACAGACTAAGTGAAAGAGGGACCATTAGTAGACTAATCTTTAGACAAGTGTGACACTCTCTTTCCCATCAATTTTAACCTGATACAGAGATGACCGATATCTAAAGCATAAACTTGCCTGATGAGATGAGGACAGATACAGCTGATAAAGCCATTCGGCAGAGAGCAGTGTTGCTATGGAGACTTTGCTTGACAAAGCCCAACAAAAATGACACCGCCCCAAACGAAACTGCTTCTTCAGTTAGAGCCTCTGCGATGAAAAGAAACGAACTAGCTGGCGTGATGGGCAAAATAATTACTACCAACAATCACCAATGCAACAAAAAAGTCTCTTTAAAATAATTGGCACAAAAACTAGTTCTACTTGTTTGGGAAAGAGAACCAGTTTTAAAATGGTGACATTTTATATCTGAGAACTGATGGAACAGGTGGTTGAATCTTATACCAGAGGATGCTTAAAGCAACATGAAGTATCTTCTCATTTGTGTTACCTATACTAGATTAGCTTTTTTGGAGTATTTGCTATCAAGACTGGATGACAAAAAAATTTTGGAAACTCCACAAGAGCTTAGATGTGCCAAAAATGATTAAAACTGACTGCACAGGGGCCCATTACTCTAAGGCCCTGACAAGTTTCGCACCCAGAAAACCATAGCAAAACCTCAAACCTTACGATTACAGACTGAGCTGTTTTATTCACATATTCTTCACATAAACAGAGGTTCCCTTTGTACAAGAAGTTTCAGGCCCATACATGTACATACACTTCCACGTTTTTAGATACAGATGAACTAAAAATGGCTTTGTGGACCCAAAAAGTTTCCAGGCCTTTCAAGAAACAGGCTCGAGGACCTCTGTTCTCCAATCTCTGCAAGAGTATTTCAATGGGTACGAGCATGTGACAGATGGAAGGAGAGAGAGACAAAAGATTCATTCACTTGAACCTTTTATTTCTTTTACGTGCCATTACGATCTGCTTCTTATGATTTCAGTCCATCATCAAGAAGAAAACTAGCAAAATTAAATCATCAATTGAAATAACAAGGTATTTTAGATGCACCGGTATATTCTCACAAACAACATTGAAATAAATGTATGAAAATGAGTAGGGAGAATTAAAATTGTGAACTTTCAACAGTGACTATTATACCGTCATCACTTGCAACATTCAGCATGGAACCACATGCAGCCAACTCCAGTTTGTTGTCACTATTTTCGTTAAAACTTTTTTCAAGAACTTCTAGCTTCTTCACAATTTTCTCAGCTCCTTGGTTTTCCAGCAAAGTTGACTTTGCAAGTTCTGTAAAAAACAAAAGTTGAAGTATTAAGCTGGTAACTATTTATTACAGAATAAGATATTCCCAAGGTAAGGTTTACACTGAAATTGACATTATTTTAACATTATTACAGCTTTATTGTTATACCTCCCAACTCAAATACGTTTTCAGATTGGAGGAGAACCTGTCACGTGTCATGGGTCAAAACTCACTAACTCTGTAGAGTGAACAAACTCACTAACTCCCTAGAGAAACAACAACTTGAACTTTCAACTTGCATATGATCAGGGCATGCACCTTGAAACCGCTGCAATTTTTGTGCCAGCCTGTATCAACAAATGAAATGATATTTTCACATTTTGTTGTATTTTTGAGTTGGGAGGTACATCAAAATTAATGACTGGCCCCACAGAAAATGGTAAGTTTTGCTTCCCCTTGACTCTCAATGTTCCCCTCAGCTTTACCTTGGGGGACATTGAGTGTCTTGGAGAAACAAAACTCGCTGTTTCCCTTGGGGCCAGTCATTAAGTGCTTGTTGTCTACCTACCATTATCAAAACTGATATTTCCAATAGCTCTCAGAGCCTGTAGAACAACGTTTGGGTCATCACTTTCAAGATTAGATAAGATGGCTGATATAAGTCCAGCATTCACACAGGGAACTCTTGTCTCCTCTAAAAATAACGATTGAGACATAGTTTACTACTTTGATCAACTGTGTGCTTTTACTTATAAATAAGTCAAAGTGCATTTAAGCCTAACCTAGCACCTCCATCGATCTGTCCCCCTGTTAATGGGAGGCACACGCTGGGTCCAACCCCTAATCCTTTTGTATACCATTTTGACAGAAAAGGTACCCATTTTGTACACCTTTTTACTGAAAAGAGGTAACCCTTTCACATTCCTAACACTACATCCCTTTTCTAAACCCTTAGAATGAAGTCAATGAACAACATTACCAGAGAACACTGATCAAGCATAACCAGAAGAGATGTTAACCAGAAAAAACAAGTATTTTATATTCAGTCCACGTTCACCTTGGACTTACACAGAATTCCCTACCCATTCATATACCTCAACATGTGAAATCCCTACCCCTTTATTTACCTGGTCTGAAAACGGTACCCCTTTCAGGAGGAGCCTCCCTATATAGGTCATTACAGGGAGGTCCCCACACCTGGGGGAGGCACAAAAAACCATCCCCTGGACATGATTTTGAAATAACTCTCTTTCCCTTCAGTACCTTATTAATCATATCAATAACAAAATACTACATCATGTTTGGTTCTCCACACACCTATCTGAGTGCAATCACATGGGTATCCAATCACTGGTATCCAATTACAAAATGTTGTAATTGGATACCTTTCCCCATTTGCATGTCAATTACCTGTACTTTAATGGTTTCCTTCTTAATGTTTCCTTTAGGTTTCAAAACTTATAGAAAGTGCTACTCACTTTTTTGCTCAAAAGGAGTTTTCAAACACTTAGGGTTTAATTAATCTAGGCATTTGTTATTGACACATCTGATACATTTTGTTATACGTTTTGTCAATGTTTAATTTGTAATTGGACCTTGTGTCATTCAAGTCAGGGAGAAATCATGCTCCTTTTCAAATCGGCCTTGCGCTGTGCACTCGTTTGATATTGCAATTGTTTGCCCAATTACTCCCAGAATTGTACTCCACTCGGTCCAGTTACTTTTACCAGGGTTACATTCTTATCAGCTTTACCAACTCATTGAATATCCCTCCATTACCTGATTTTGCAATCTCGGCAATTAGCATCAACACCTTTGCTTTGCTTTCTGGCACATCTATTTCCAACAACGCTACAACAGCCTCGAGAATGCTTTTAATTGTTGCTTCATCAAACTGCTCTGAAAGCAAATTTAAAAGAAGAACTCTTACAACAAACACAGCACCACCCAACCCAACAAAGACGTGAAAGATTTGTCTCAAATTTACACTTTACAAAACGTTCTAATTCAGTCTCAAAAATGTGATTTAATTCTAAAGGGATACTTGATCGCAGAAATTTGGCTGGAAATTTCCTCACCATTGTTTTCTTGAAGAGCGTTGATAATGGCTTCAACCGCTCCCACGTCAAGGTCTTTCGTCTCTTCAGCATTGATTTTGAGCTTCTCGAATAGTTCACTCAAGCGATTCATTATTTGGACTATTTGGTCTATCTTTCTTCTACACAATTCTTAAACATCACTGCTTGAATATGAGCTAACTACAGTGCTAGCTCACCCCAAAACGGATGGAAGCATGGCAACACTTTGCCAGAAGGTTCCTCTAGACAGTGACAGTGGAGACTGTGACAGATGAACGGGAACGTGACGGGCAACGTGACGAACGTGACGGTTTTTAGAAACCGCTTGAGCCCGTAGTCAGGTAATCATGAGAGCTGCTTCATATAAAATTGAATATACTGTCCGATCGATTTCGCCGCAAAAAGGCTGCGCATGAATTTTCTCGGAACGTGAAATAATGTGGCTTGTACATCGGTAAACAGCGTAATATGATTAATTAATTAATCAAAAGGTAACTGTTTTTGAGCTACTTAATTTCCGTCATCCCGTCGTTTCGGGAAAATTAAACACGGGAAGCAAAATGACTGGTGTAAAGATCAGAGGTGTTTCATACAAGGCTACGCTCGTTTTGTATGCTACGCGGCGGGGGGAGAAGGTTTTTGGGAAGGGATCGCAAAATTTACTGGCAGGAAAAGGTGTGGAAAAAGTAAGGACATGCGGACTGAGGATTCGGTAGCCATGTTAGAATCAATCTCGCCACCCAGAGCCTTCGTTACCCTTGTCCAGGGCAACGGGAAAACTGAACAAGGGTACCGAAGGCTCTGGGAACGAGATTGTGTTGGAATCAATCTCGTTCCCAGAGCCTGCGTTATCCTTGTCCAGCGTTTTGCGGGTTTTTTTGTTTTTTTGTTTGTTTTTTTTCACGTTTTTTTAGCTGACCTAGAAATGCCTTAGCTCAGATTTAAAAAATTATTTTTTATTCCTAATAACAAGTTGTATAAATAATGCCAATAGGACTAAGGGTGAAGCTCAATTAAAAACAGACGAATGATTACCTTAACACCAGACGAACAAAGGACCTCTGCCAGGACGGTTTTAATGACAACTCAGATATATATTCACTTGACTGTCAAAAGTAATTCGCATTTCAGTGGCTTGGTTCAATAGGCCAAGTTCCGTATATCAATATTCTAGCATGGCTCCAAGGCTTTCAGGACAAACTTCTATATTTGGTGTTGTTTTCTTTGTATCTAAGTCTCTTTTGGGAATTGAGAGACAAAAGAAACATAAAAAAATTTACAATTTTGACCCGAAAGCCTCTGAGCCATGTTAGAATATTGATATACCGAACGTGACCTATTCAGCATTTTTAAAAAAAAAAAAAAAGACTTGCGCCACTTAGGCTCGATTTAGCGCGGGCTCCTTTCCCGAACAGCGGCTGGTAATCGAGCCTAGCGCCACTTCGTCATCCAATCAGAAGCCAATCATGACTCGCTTCCACGCTTTTTCACGTGCGTTTTGTCGGCTACATTATTCACTTTGAGTTTTGATTGGTTCACTGGTTGTCTGTGTAACTTGTGATTGGCCAGAATGATTACTGGCTTTTGGGATTGTTTGCTTCATACAAAGACGCCCATAAATTAATCTAGTCAATATGCAACCAAGGTCACTTGCTACTGTCTTTCCTTCGTTCCTTCTAAAGTCGAGAGAGGAAAAAAACACAGGAAGACGCAAGTTGACGTCACAGAGACGTAAATTGCACCCGAAAGGTCACTGTTAAATGTCGGGGTGTCAGTTAAAGAAACAACTTCCCATCTGAATTTTTTTTTTTGAGAAATAATCTGAAGGGAGGGTGTATTTCAGCCAATATATAAATAATTTGATACCGAAAAAGTACGAAAATATTGTAACAGTGATATGAGCTGATACTAGACAGAGGACAGTGGTCAGAGCAACAAGGTGTCCGTTTTCTCGACGCGACATTATAAAGAATTCTGGAAAACATCCTGAAGTCAAATTCAACTGATTCAAAATTCTTTCATTTCGCATTGAGCAGGTGAGTCGTAAACAAACCTAACAATACAAAGCGACAACGAGCAAATACTGTATCCCGTCTATCAAGTCCGACTTTCCACGCTATCAAGTGAAAATAACAAGTGTGAGTTTTTTTCTAGGTGGGCTTTGCGATGCTGCATAGAATTACTTTTAACAAAATAAAATAGAAATATTCCTTAAGGATAAGCGCGTAACCTTGTTGATCCGGTAAAAATAGGCTTTGGCAGAAATTGGAAAGTGTACGAACAAAACGAATTCCGGTAGTCGGCAAAGCGTGCTCAATGTAATCAACTTCAGCTCAAAAGCGCAAAAGCAGCATTACGGTATAAGGAAAATATTTAGATTAGGTTAGTAACTTAGTTCACATAGCTTTATACATTATGCACTGTCATTACTTGCTCTCAGAGGAAGACGTTTGAACCAGAAGCGGAAAAACCTGCGCTAATTAGCACAAAATCTCGGGATTGTTGCTGCCTACAATTTCCGGTACCCATTATGCTTTCTCTCCCACTCATCAAAGATCTGTGAGAAATTAAATAAAGGAAATTAAGCACTTACCTTTTTAATATTCTTATGAAAGCAACATCTTTGAAAGCAATGGTGTTTTGGGTTGTTGTTATTTGTAAAACTTAGCGGAAGAAGTTCTATGGGTTTATGACCGGAGGCAACTTTGAAGGCCCTCACTCGTCTACTTGGAAAGGATTATTTGACCACAATGCACCCCTGTGTACGTCTGCGCGGCACACCCCTCTAGAAGAACTTCCCTTCAAGATTCCCCTTATAGAGTGTGTAGAAAGAAGGAAGCACTAACCGCTTGTTTTCAGTTTTATAACACAACTCGATTGACTTCTTAGTCAAAAAAACACAATCAAATCCAATCGAATTGATTATGGCAGAGACGTCAACCCGTGAAGCCTCCAGATCTTCAAAGTGTGCCGAAAAGCTTTTCGTATCAGTCTTGGCTGGATTGGCTTTTTTCTGCATTGCAGCTAGTGCAGTTGGCCTGGTCATTATTATCACTTTTCTTTGTCGTGGCTGTAGCTCAGTGACTAATTCATCTGTAGTCGATATATACTGGGGAACTACTGTTTTGTTGTTTCTTCTTGGAGTGATGACACTGGCATTGTTAGTTCACTACAAAAGACTCCAACACAGCACAACTTCTCATGTTGCTATCTCTTCGATCCCTGCTGAGGATTTGGAAAGAGCGCCCGCTCCCATACTACACTATAGCGCCAGCCAACTTGGCCAAGCCTCATCCACGCATCCGACATCGCTGAACTTGCCCGATTATTTTTCTGTTGTTCAAAATATTGATGAAGATAATCCATCTGTGAGCGCGGAAGACTCGTCAGGGGATGTTCCTGAAACTCCGCCACCGCGTTACGAAGAAGCGATTGAAATATTAGCGCGGTTAACCGGTGCTGCAAACGAAGTGAATACCTATTCTTCTGAACAGTATGCTTTTATTCAAGAAACGATGGACAAATCTGACGAGCTATTCGTCTAACTCGATTTACTTGTCCCATACAGGTTACCTTCTGCAGCGGCATGCAAGTAATCAAGACGGGTACACGAGCTTCTAAACAAGGAAAAGACAAAGACCATGGCTATACAGTGTCCATAACCTATATATTTTCATAACTTTACAATATGCAAGACAATATAAAGCATTGAACTCATATTTCACAAGAGTCAAGCGATTTCAGTAACAATTAAGTTGAGTGTCTCAACTTGTTGCAATTTCAACTTGAAAGAAATCGAATTTTGATGATAAAACTGATTAGGAATTATTCATACTTTATTTGTTTGTTTGTTTGTTTGTTTGTTTAATTTATGTTGCTATAACTTCTATTTTGATTCGTTGTTTCTAATTAGAAGACGTATTGGCTATTTCTATTATAACTGTTTTTGTTATTGCAATTGTAGCCTAGTACTGCTTACATATTTGGGATGTTGTATGATCAATCTGTTTGTCTATCACTTTTTAACACGTACGTGTACAGCAAACAATTTTGAAAGAATTTCCGAATCTGATTTTATCTCAGAGTTCTTCTTTCGTCTTCATAGCAATACAGTAATTTTATTACAAATAGTCAGTAAAATACTCGTCAGTAGAAGATAGAGATGGTGGTGGAATCTCAACTTTCAGCCAGAATTTCAGCCAATTTCCGAGCTATCAGTAAATTTTGAAGATCTCAGATCTCTGCTATGAGACATAAATAACGAGTAATTTCTCAGTTGATAGCTAAAATTTCGACCAATTCTCGGTCACCATTGAAAGACCATCTAGACCTTCTTATTAAGGTAGCGTGACAGTCATCTCCATACCACCGGCTGACGGAAAGGCCAAATGGGTACCAAAGTGTCATTTTTCTATCAGTTCTGTTTTGTGCGTGCCATCTCGGCGGCAATAGTCTTCTTATGTCACAATTTTTGTGCAAAGTTTTCCCCACTTATTTACTTCTAAACTATTCCTTTCCCAATAACGGTCGAGTTCTTTTGATTCCTTTTAAGCGTCCTGTTCTTGATTTATCATCTAAACTGTCTTCGGTGCAATCAAAAAGCTAAACCTAAGACGTAAATATCGTCCTAAACTTGAAGCCTTACTCAGTTTTTTGAATTTTATTTTTTTTCATTTAGGTATCAGCGATCCATCATGCATAATATACAACATAAGAGAGGGCCTCCCAGTTGGGTAGTATATTCCTCTTGATCCCTTGAAATTTCACTTTTTCTCCCCCGCTTCCTAATTCCATTGTTCCCTAAAGTTTTCAGTCAAAGTTCCCTTTAAAAGTAGAGACACCTCTTGTTCCCTCAAATTAATCTCCCAAAATACCCCTTGCTGCCGTCGTGGTTTTCTCAAACTCCCTAGCGTCTCGGTTGCGAATGCCCTCAACTGAATCGTAGACGTGTGCGGAACTGAGGACTTAAATCTGGTCTGATTTCCGGGCCGTCAGAAAGTGATTGTTTTCATTTGCGCACGCGTCACTGAGGCCACGGGGGTCGCACGTAGTAACTGAGATAAATTTGAATATATAGCTTGCCTTAAAACATTCTAACCGTTATGAAGCGACACCACTAAATGTTTGTTTATTACAGGAGAGCGAGAAGCTCCTGTTGAAAATCTGCCACAATGAGCGAGAGAACGAAGCTTCATTTACTGCTCGCATTTTTCTGCATAACAGCAAGTGTGGCGCTCTTCATGTTTCGACAAGGTTTGCTGAACACAAACTTTTCCAACATACTGGTAGTGATTTTAGGGATTGTTGCTACAGTATTGTTTTTATTTGGAGTCTGTCTGATAATAATCTTCTTGAGAAGAAGACTTCACAGCCCAACTCAAGTTGTCATCTCTTCGATTCCAGACGAAGATTTGGACAAATCACCCGCTCCTATACTACCTTATAGTCATGTCCCTCACCGTCTGCCGTTTGTCGTAAAAGCGTGTTCAACGGGTTTGCCAGATTATTTTACTGCTAATCAAAAGTTTGATGAAGCCACTTTCGATTCATCTTTGAACGCGGACGTTTGGACAGAGGATGTTCCTGGGACTCCACCACCGTGTTACGAAGAAGCGCTTGAAATGACATTAGGTTCTGCTGAAATGGAAGAAAACGTGTTTGCTTACTGAGAAGGAAAAAATTGAAGATACAACATTGTAATAACTAGAACTTAAAACTTCAGTTTATATTAAACACAAGGCTTCGTTGCATGAGTTTTCCTTTAGAGAGATCAGATATCGCACATAAGACAAACAGTCCATGTCAACTTCTTACAAAAATACAATGGAATCACGAAGCTGCATGATGTTTGATAATAATAATAATAATAATAATAATATTTAATATTTCTAAGGCGCAAATTAACATGTGAATATGATCAAATGCGCCTGACAAACCATATGAGTAATATAAATTAAACGATATGCTATGAATAGTGTGATTAATTTAAAACTGATTATTTACAATAATTATGTACATTAGGCTAAGGTAACGAGCTAAAAATTAAAATATTAAAAACAAGGGATCTAGTAAAAATGTATAGAAAACATCAAGAGCTATTCAAACGCTTTTCTAAATAAAAATGTCTTCAGTTTGGACTTAAAATGGTTAAAATTGTCCTCCTCTGTTATTGCACACGGCAATTTGTTCCAAAGTGATGGTGCAGCAGCAGTAAATGCCCTGTCACCAAGCGAAGGTAAATAAACCTCGACTTATCATTGTAAACATGATCCTTAATTTGTTTTATTCAGTGCATTGATGGTTTTTCCACTTACGTACTGATATTTTCCGGGTTTATGTGGATCATTAACTTTGGACAGGATTTTAAACCCGCTGACCGCATACCCAAGACCTTGACTTGCTCGATCCAGCCGTCGCTCCTGTCTTTCAGAACTCCCCTCTCTCCCCCTCACGAGTGTGTTTGACGGATTTACCCTTCGCGCGCGACATGGCCTTTTTCCGCCCTGACATGAGACATGACTGGGGAAGGGTCGAGACGTAGTCTGTGGTAGTAGACGTACAGTGAGAGTGTTATATACCACTTGATTAAAATATGCATGAACATTTACAACTTGAATATTTGAATATTTATCAGCCAGATTTATCTTTATTTTTCTTTTTTCAGCTTATTTACAATAAACATTCACCTGACATTAACAGCGCCTTTGAAAATTATCCACGTTTGTCATCAGCCTCTTCTTCTATAGGGACTTCTTTCTGAATCTCTTCCGCCCTGACATGAGACATGACTGGGGAAGGGTCGAGACGTAGTCTGTGGTAGTAGACGTACAGTGAGAGTGTTATATACCACTTGATTAAAATATGCATGAACATTTACAACTTGAATATTTGAATATTTATCAGCCAGATTTATCTTTATTTTTCTTTTTTCAGCTTATTTACAATAAACATTCACCTGACATTAACAGCGCCTTTGAAAATTATCCACGTTTGTCATCAGCCTCTTCTTCTATAGGGACTTCTTTCTGAATCTCTTCTTTAAAGCTTCTATTACTACTTTCACCTGCGTTTAAAATGTTAGAAACAAGGTTAGCTTGATCTTCGCTGGCATGTTCATACTTAAACAGAGCTTTAGAAACATGTACGCTCTGTAATAAATTTCTCTAATAAGTTTCTTTGCGGCCTTATTTACCAAGAGTGAGGTCTTTACGGAAAAATCTCAAACCGAGTCCTTGCTGTATTGACCTCGCTATCGCTCGGTCAATACGGTAAGGTCTCGGTTTGGGATTTTTCCGTAAAGACCTCACTCTTGGTTAATAAGCAGTTACAAGTGCTATACCCCCCCCCCCCCCTCTCGGGTGATAAGACCGCAAATGGGTCATTGGGGGGGGGGGGGGAAGGGGGCTTGAATGGGCATGAATTTTTTAACCCTTTCACGCACAGTTGGGGCAAAAAAGAAAACAGTCCATCGTTTTATAGTTACATGTGCTTCGTGGTTATTCCAGAGCAGAGTAGGCGAGAAACTTATTACAGAACGTACATGTTTCTAAAGCTCTGTTTAAGTATGAACATGCCAGCGAAGATCAAGCTAAACTTGTTTCTAACATTTTAAACGCAGGTGAAAGTAGTAATAGAAGCTTTAAAGAAGAGATTCAGCAAGACGTCCCTGTAGAAGAAGGGGCTGATGACAAACGTGAAGAATTTTCAAAGGCGGTGTTAATGTCAGGCAGGAGCCATATGTGGCTTCTGTGTCAGGTGAATGTTTTTGGAAATAAGCTGAAAAACGAAAAATAAAGATACATCTGGCTGATAAATATTCACTGTTTCCACAAACACAAGCCATAATAAGTAACAATAATACATATGAAAATGAGATGGCGAAGAAGGTGTAAACACTGACGTTCCGTAATTACGTCCTATAGAAAATACATTTTGCTCTCGCCATGAACATGCATCATTGGATTATGACGATTATGATTCACGCTTCAGTAATACGTTAACTGAGCTTGATAGCGTGACCTAAAGTTATAAAACATTACATGTAATGAGAGAATAAAGGCTTTCCTGTGAATGCTTGGGTGGATATTCTCAGATCAATTATTCGTTCTGAACGAATGCCCGACAGCTGGCACGAATGTTATAGTAGCCTAAGGCAACATGATCAATTTGCCGAATCCAAACAGCTAGAAACAGAAGTGTAAGAAGTTTTATTCCATTGAATGCTTGATAATGGCGGAAGACCAAGTTTTCGAGGAACAAGAGGCGCCGAGATTGTCAAAGAATGCAAAGAGGCTTGGTTTATCATTCGTGCTTTTCTGCATTATTGCCAGTGTGGTTTTATTTGCCGCCGTTGCAATCTCGCTTAGAGGTTGCCCTGACTGTAAACAGGGTTCACCGATGTTAGTTTCAATGATGGCAATACTTGGCACTTTACTGTTGTTTCTTGGAATCAGTATATTGACGGCGTTTTGTAGAAGAAGGAAAAGCAGCTCAACACGGACTCCTCGAGTTGCCATCTCTTCCATCCCCGCCGAAGATTTGGAAAAGTCTCCAGCTCCTACACTGCCTTATTATCATGTCCCGCATCGGCAGCCGGCGTTTGTTGTGAAGACCTCTCCAATGGATTTGCCCAATTATTTCACTGCTATTCAAAATACTAGTGAAGTTTATTCATCTTTGCACGCGACAGCATGGCCAGAGGATATTCTTGAAATTCAGCCGCCGTGTTACGAAGAAGCGGTCGCAATGACAGCATATAAAAGTGCTACCGAAGACAAAAAGATTGCAAGCCTCGCTGTCGGTAACTGATGAATTCGTGCAAAATCCTTAACTGCTTGTCGATGCTTTAGCAATCACTGATAGTAATCAATACAAAGCAATCGACTTTACTCAGGCTCTCAAGACAAGCAGTCAGTCGAACTACAATTCTTTCTAAGGATTCCGTTCCCAAGTCAAGCTAAGATTTAAAAAATGTCCACGTTTATTCGAGAGCTTCCTTAGCAAATTTGCATGATAATTTTACTAATATTCATAATAGTTTATATTCAGTTGTGGACCGACAGAAAACGTAGTTTGGACAGAAAGTACTGCGCAGTAAAACTTCGTTTGAAATGACCACATTGGTTCAATGCCCAGTGCTAGAGAGCAACAACTATATGGACAAATTGGACCAAAATAAATTGTTGGAAAATATGTCATACCTACAGAATAAGTGTAAGCACGCCTATCCGCCCCCTCCCCCCCTCCCCCCCCGGTTTTAATGTTCGAAAATGGTTTAAATGTAAACTTGTACTAGATGAAAGTGTTTTGACAATTGCACAGGGGAGGGGAAGGACAAAATACGTATAGAGTGACGTTTATAACCCGTGAAGTTTGTCTGCCGGATTCCAATCCATAAAGCTGCATTATGTAAATGCAAGGTTTGTAAAAGCTGTTTGTGATATTTAAAATCGTATCTGAGTGACATATCTTATGCTATCCCTGGTTAATGTTTAGTTCAAAAAGAAGTCGTAACGTAAAACAAATCGCTTGGTTGGCCGGGATAAAATTACTTGTCGCTCAGTTCAATAGCTCGTTTTCACTGTCACGCAATAAAAAAAATAATAAATTAAAAATTTACAGAGCCCAGTATGAAAACGCCATGTTGGTGCACCTCTGCGGTGCACCAATATGGCGGCCGGAAGATAGTGTAAACATCTGGAACTTACTTTGGCTATCTAGATCTATCTAGGCGACTGATTATCTGTACTGAACAAACAAACATTTACATAAGCACTTTTCCTCATGCTCTAACTTCTAAAAAAGCTAAAAATCATGAAAAGCTAAAAATCATGACTGATGAGATAAGTATATGTTTTTTGGTGCGATCGTCGCTTTGTGTCACGCACCGCCATAACTCTGAAATTCAAAATACGCTGTTTTCCAAACGAAGCACACTATTCAGCTGTAAAATTGTAAAGAGATATAAACTTACCCCCTCTTATGCCTGATGGGGATAAAAACTTTGGTGGCTCTTTGGTTTTGAATTTTAGAAAATGCTGACGTCACGTGAAAAACGATCTACACTGTAGCGTGACCATATTGTGTCAGTGCGTCATGTCAAAGATTTGTCACGTAAAAAATCTCCCGTGAACTATTACTACTATTGGGTTTGTTCAAGAAATCTCGTTTTCTCTTGGTTTGTTTCATTAATGTAACTGAGACATACTGCAGCAAATCGGTTGGTACATAAAACGTCAGAGAAATACGACCAAATTTCCAATAACATTTAACCACCAAAACGTTTTAGTTACATATGATATAGTTTCTTACACGCGTTACTTCTTGTATCCTGAGAGCAGGCTCTCGCACGCTGAGGCAATGGCAAAGGCGAAGCTGCGAGAAACGAGTCGCCGAACGAAGCGAGCCGAGGAAGCTTCGCTCGCCGACCGTCGTCTCTCGCTTGCTCGTGCCACAAAGCACGAGAGCCAGCGAAAAAAACCCACAGCCAAATAAGGAATTTTTCTGTTCACGTACACCTATTTGTCGCGGTATTTTTTATTTTTCGTTTTTTGCTCGGTATTTCGCTCTGTTCTATTATCAACTTCTGGTGAGATTTTTGCCCATCGACTAGAATCAACCTTAGAAGACGTCGTAGTATATATTATGTGGTCAGATAATACATCAGTTTTATATCCGTATTTGCCTTGACGGATGTTTATGAAGTGTCACAGACTTGTCATTTAACTTCCGCTCTGAATCATGTTCGAATGTCGCTGACTTGAACTGAGTCAAAACAGTCGTTTTGTGGATTTCCGGTTCAAAGAAAGAAAAAATACGCTAAACCGTGTCGTTTCTTTAAATTTTGATCCGTAACTGTCGGCAGCACATTTTCGTAAACTTCAGATTAATTAATTTTGATGATATTTGTTTACTCAGGTTTACCTGAAAGGCCATGAAAACGCGACCACATGGCTGTGTTGCTCCGATATCAATTATGACGCTGGCTTTACCAAGCACGTACATCGTGTTGTAACTGCCAGACGAACCGATCGGTGATCAAATTGAATCCGATACCATGATAAATGCTTGACTATGGCAGGAGAACAAGTAACTGCAGAACAAGAAGCGCCGAGATTGTCAAAGAATGCTAAACGGTTTGGTTTATTTTTCGTATTCGTCTGTATTAATATCAGTGTGGCTTTACTTGTCGCCATTGCGGTCTTGCGCAAAGAAGATTGCCCTGACTGTACGCAGTTTTCGCCGATATTGCTACCGATGTTAATAATTTATCATCTTAACTGTCTTCGGTGCAATCAAAAAGCTAAACCTAAGACGTAAATATCGTCCTAAACTTGAAGCCTTACTCAGTTTTTTGAATTTTATTTTTTTTCATTTAGGTATCAGCGATCCATCATGCATAATATACAACATAAGAGAGGGCCTCCCAGTTGGGTAGTATATTCCTCTTGATCTCTTGAAATTTCACTTTTTCTCCCCCGCTTCCTAATTCCATTGTTCCCTAAAGTTTTCAGTCAAAGTTCCCTTTAAAAGAAGAGACACCTCTTGTTCCCTCAAATTAATCTCCCAAAATACCCCTTGTTGCCGTCGTGGTTTTCTCAAACTCCCTAGCGTCTCTGTTGCGAATGCCCTCAACTGAATCGTAGACGTGTGCGGAACTGAGGACTTAAATCTGGTCTGATTTCCGGGCCGTCAGAAAGTGATTGTTTTCATTTGCGCACGCGTCACTGAGGCCACGGGGGTCGCACGTAGTAACTGAGATAAATTTGAATATATAGCTTGCCTTAAAACATTCTAACCGTTATGAAGCGACACCACTAAATGTTTGTTTATTACAGGAGAGCGAGAAGCTCCTGTTGAAAATCTGCCACAATGAGCGAGAGAACGAAGCTTCATTTACTGCTCGCATTTTTCTGCATAACAGCAAGTGTGGCGCTCTTCATGTTTCGACAAGGTTTGCTGAACACAAATTTTCCCAACATACTGGTAGTGATTTTAGGGATTGTTGCTACAGTATTGTTTTTATTTGGAGTCTGTCTGATAATAATCTTCTTGAGAAGAAGACTTCACAGCCCAACTCAAGTTGTCATCTCTTCGATTCCAGACGAAGATTTGGACAAATCACCCGCTCCTATACTGCCTTATAGTCATGTCCCTTACCGTCTGCCGTTTGTCGTAAAAGCGTGTTCAACGGGTTTGCCAGATTATTTTACTGCTAATCAAAAGTTTGATGAAGCCACTTTCGATTCATCTTTGAACGCGGACGTTTGGACAGAGGATGTTCCTGGGACTCCACCACCGTGTTACGAAGAAGCGCTTGAAATGACATTAGGTTCTGCTGAAATGGAAGAAAACGTGTTTGCTTACTGAGAAGGAAAAAATTGAAGATACAACATTGTAATAACTAGAACTTAAAACTTCAGTTTATATTAAACACAAGGCTTCGTTGCATGAGTTTTCCTTTAGAGAGATCAGATATTGCACATAAGACAAACAGTCCATGTCAACTTCTTACAAAAATACAATGGGATCACGAAGCTGCATGATGTTTGATAATAATAATAATAATAATAATAATAATAATAATAATAATATTTAATATTTCTAAGGCGCAAATTAACATGTGAATATGATCAAATGCGCCTAACAAACCACATGAGTAATATAAATTAAACGATATGCTATGAATAGTGTGATAAATTTAAAACTAATGATTTACAATAATTATGTACATTAGGCTAAGGTAACGAGCTAAAAATTAAAATATTAAAAACAAGGGATCTAGTAAAAATGTATAGAAAACATCAAGAGCTATTCAAACGCTTTTCTAAATAAAAATGTCTTCAGTTTGGACGTAAATGGTTAAAATTGTCCTCCTCTGTTATTGCACACGGCAATTTGTTCCAAAGTGATGGTGCAGCAGCAGTAAATGCCCTGTCACCAAGCGAAGGTAAATAAACCTCGACTTATCATTGTAAACATGATCCTTAATTTGTTTTATTCAGTGCATTGATGGTTTTTCCACTCACGTACTGATATTTTCCGGGTTTATGTGGATCATTAACTTTGGACAGGATTTTAAACCCGCTGACCGGATACCCAAGACCTTGACTTGCTCGATCCAGCCGTCGCTCCTGTCTTTCAGAACTCCCCTCTCTCCCCCTCACGAGTGTGTTTGACGGATTTACCCTTCGCGCGCGACATGGCCTTTTTCCGCCCTGACATGAGACATGACTGGGGAAGGGTCGAGACGTAGTCTGTGGTAGTAGACGTACAGTGAGAGTGTTATATACCACTTGATTAAAATATGCATGAACATTTACAACTTGAATATTTGAATATTTATCAGCCAGATGTATCTTTATTTTTCTTTTTTCAACTTATTTACAATAAACATTCACCTGACATTAACAGCGCCTTTGAAAATTATCCACGTTTGTCATCAGCCTCTTCTTCTACAGGGACTTCTTTCTGAATCTCTTCTTTAAAGCTTCTATTACTACTTTCACCTGCGTTTAAAATGTTAGAAACAAG
Organism: Orbicella faveolata; assembly: GCF_042242905.1. Lineage (NCBI taxonomy): Eukaryota > Metazoa > Cnidaria > Anthozoa > Scleractinia > Merulinidae > Orbicella > Orbicella faveolata. The sequence continues at coordinate 3,918,746 of NW_028301542.1, read as the reverse complement.
GTTAGCTTGATCTTCGCTGGCATGTTCATACTTAAACAGAGCTTCCATGATAATTTTACTAATATTCATAATAGTTTATATTCAGTTGTGGACCGACAGAAAACGTAGTTTGGACAGAAAGTACTGCGCAGTAAAACTTCGTTTGAAATGACCACATTGGTTCAATGTTCAGTGCTAGAGAGCAACAACTATATGGACAAATTGGACCAAAATAAATTGTTGGAAAATATGTAATACCTACAGAATAAGTGTAAGCACGCCTATCCGCCCCCTCCCCCCTCCCCCCCCCCCGTTTTAATGTTCGAAAATGGTTTAAATGTAAACTTGTACTAGATGAAAGTGTTTTGACAACTGCACAGGGGAGGGGAAGGGCAAAATGCGTATAGAGTGACGTTTATAACCCGTGAAGTTTGTCTGCCGGATTCCAATCCATAAAGCTGTATTATGTAAATACAAGGTTTGTAAAAGCTGTTTGTGATATTTAAAATCGTATCTGAGTGACATATGTTATGCTATCCCTGGTTAATGTTTAGTTCAAAAAGAAGTCGTAACGTAAAACAAATCGCATGGTTGGCCGGGATAAAATTACTTGTCGCTCAGTTCAATAGCTCGTTTTCACTGTCACGCAACAAAAAAAAATAAATTAAAAATTTACAGAGCCCAGTATGAAAACGCCATGTTGGTGCACCTCTGCGGTGCACCAATATGGCGGCCGGAAGATAGTGTAAACATCTGGAACTTACTTTGGCTATCTAGATCTATCTAGGCGACTGATTATCTGTACTGAACAAACAAACATTTACATAAGCACTTTTCCTCATGCTCTAACTTCTAAAAAAGCTAAAAATCATGACTGATGAGATAAGTATATGTTTTTTGGTGCGATCGTCGCTTTGTGTCACGCACCGCCATAACTCTGAAATTCAAAATACGCTGTTTTCCAAACGAAGCACACTATTCAGCTGTAAAATTGTAAAGAGATATAAACTTACCCCCTCTTATGCCTGATGGGGATAAAAACTTTGGTGGCTCTTTGGTTTTGAATTTTAGAAAATGCTGACGTCACGTGAAAAACGATCTACACTGTAGCGTGACCATATTGTGTCAGTGTGTCATGTCAAAGATTTGTCACGTAAAAATCTCCCGTGAACTATTGCTACTATTAGGTTTGTTCAAGAGATCTCGTTTTCTCTTGGTTTGTTTTATTAATGTAACTGAGACATACTGCAGCAAATCGGTTGGTACATAAAACGTCAGAGCAATACGACCAAATTTCCAATAACATTTAACCACCAAAACGTTTTAGTTACATATGATATAGTTTCTTACACGCGTTACTTCTTGTATCCTGAGAGCAGGCTCTCGCACGCTGAGGCAATGGCAAAGGCGAAGCTGCGAAAAACGAGTCGCCGAACGAAGCGAGCCGAGGAAGCTTCGCTCGCCGACCGTCGTCTCTCGCTTGCTCGTGCCACAAAGCACGAGAGCCAGCGAAAAAAACCCACAGCCAAATAAGGAATCTTTCTGCTCACGTACACCTATTTGTCGCGGTATTTTTATTTTTCGTTTTTTGTTCGGTATTTCGCTCTGTTCTATTATCAACTTCTGGTGAGATTTTTGCCCATCGACTGGACTAGCTCAACCTTAGAAGACGTCGTAGTATATATTATGTGGTCAGATAATACATCAGTTTTATATCCATATTTACCTTGATGGATGTTTATGAAGTGTCACAGACTTGTCATTTAACTTCCGCTCTGAATCATGTTCGAATGTCGCTGACTTGAACTGAGTCAAAACAGTCGTTTTGTGGGTTTCCGGTTGAAAGAAAGAAAAAATACGCTAAACCGTGTCGTTTCTTTAAATTTTGATCCGTAACTGTCGGCAGCACATTTTCGTAAACTTCAGATTAATTAATTTTCATGATATTTGTTTACTCAGGTTTACCTGAAAGGCCATGAAAACGTGACCACATGGCTGTGTTGCTCCGATATCAATTATGACGCTGGCTTTAGCAAGCACGTACATCGTGTTATAACTGCCAGACGAACCGATCGGTGATCAAATTGAATCCGATACCATGATAAATGCTTGACTATGGCAGGAGAACAAGTAACTGCAGAACAAGAAGTGCCGAGATTGTCAAAGAATGCTAAATGGCTTGGTTTATTTTTCGCATTCGTCTGTATTAATATCAGTGTGGCTTTACTTGTCGCCATTGCGGTCTTGCGCAAAGAAGATTGCCCTGACTGTACGCAGTTTTCACCGATATTGCTCCCGATGTTAATAATTCTGGCCACTTTTCTACTTTTTCTCGGAGTTAGCATACTGACGTCGCTGTGTTTAAGACAAGCACACAGTTTAACCCGAACGCCACAAGTTATCAGCTCTTCGATTCATGGCGTTGGAGATTTAGAAAAATCGCGAGCTCCTATTCTGCCTTACAATCACGTGTCTCATGGCGAGCCGTTTAATGAAGGTTCCACGATAGATTTGCCTGATTATTTTACTGCTGTTCGTAAAATCGGCGAAGTTGACGTATCTGTGGATGCAGACGTTTGGACAGAAGGGGACCCTGAAATTGGACGTCCACCGTCTTACGAACAAGCTCTTGAAATGGTCGCAACATTAGATTCACCTTCAAGTGGAGTGGAGCTGACATGAGAACTGTGATGATGAGTCCAAGCAAGGAGATAACGAAGACGATAGATTAGAAGGTCTACGGGGCGAATGAATATGTATCTGTTTATCTCAGACGACCTGTATAGTAATCAACTGAGAAGTTGCGACATCGCCTTTTGCTTAGTTGCAGATGAAGCTGAATATTCGAACTCGACTCTACACCAATCCCCTCGCAGCTTCTCCTCTCAAATTTACGCACTAACGTGGAAAATCGCGCAAGCTATGGTGCAAATATCACTAGTGTCCGTGCAGCGAACCAGAACTTTTCTAGCTCGATAGTTTGAATTTATATAGGGCTCGGCGTGTGGGAGCTCCGCTATTTTAAACTATTTTATAATTTTATGTTACGAGCAGTCACTGGGCACTGTTTTTGCCGTCTTGTAAAGGTAATTTACCGGGAACATTTTCGTGTTATTTTCGCAGTAGATTCTACAAACAAACAAGATTTGGAGAAACTCGAACGTGCTGTTTGTTATCACACGTGAGGCCATGCGAGAAAAGTGACGATAAATGATGTGTGACAGTTGCATGTAAAGCAGGTGTCGTCAGAGTAACATAATTGCATGAACTGTAAAAAAACAATTTCCGGTACGTTATATAGAATTAGGATTTTAATTTTAAAGTATTGTAAAGCGCCATGGACAATTAGTGGAAAATGGCGCTATATAAATGAATATTTATTTATTTATTTATTTATTTTATTTTCAACGCACGTTCACATTTAACCTGACGGAACGATTCAGTTCTGAAATGTTAAGCTATCGTTATGTCGTATCAAAAATAGTTATGATTAGTACGGTGAAAGTAGGAAATAATTTCACGTGTCTTTTCTCGATATTCTTATTATATTATTTCCTGAGCCTTTAGTGATGGAAATTTTGAACGAGTATACCATTTGATTAACCTTTACAGATGTAATATCAAGGGTGACAAATTATACTTACAATCGTGGGTATTTTTTACTTGTTTTTATTAATACTGATTGTGTCGAGAAATTTCGCGCCAAACGTTGCCATGGCAATTTCCTATCTCACATGGGAAATCACAAATTTAAAACGCTGAAATTTCGCGCCAACGAAATAAAACAAAAGTAGTTTGTCACCCACGATTACAATAACGAAATACCACCAAAACAATTTATACTGTATATAAACTAACGGAACAAATTCGTGTACACAAGACAATTATTTTTTTTTAAACAAAAAAAAAAATGTCTTCAGCAACGTGATGTTTTACATGTAATACAAACTATAACAATATTCTCGAACGTGATTGGCTATCAGCAGCCCGATTTGAGCATTAATTGGAGAGTGTGTACGCGTCATGCTTGTAATTGGACAGTACGCGTCATTTTGCGTGCGCTGTTGCGGTGCACTTTGTTGAGTAAACTGCTGTGTTTTTCAGCATTCATAACGACGTTTAATCGTTCAGCGCTCAATCGATGGTTTGTTCGTTTCTCGAATTTTGTCATAGTTTTGATTAATTGGTAACAGGACATCGTGTCGTCCAATTCAGTCTGTAATCATACTCGTGTTTAACAAATCGGACTCCCGCTTCGCGGTCGTCCGATTTTGTTTATCACTCGCATGATTACAGACTGAATTGGACTCCACTCAGTCCTATTACCATTACTAATCGACCAGTTCCTCGACATTATTTCACTCATGGATTGCTCTCCCCGAGAATTTATGGCCAGTGGCGGATCCAGACCTTGAGCTAAGGGGTGGGGGGAGGCGGTTTTGTTTTGCTTGTCCTGCCGGCTTTTCTTCCTTCTGTAATTTCTTCTTTTTTTAACCAAAATAAAGAGGGGGGACCGGGGCCCCCGGCCCCTCCCCAAGATCCGCCACTGATGGCGATCACTATATTTGATTAGTAGAATTCTACTAGTATACTAATGCAAATGTTGCAATCTGATTGGCTGAGCTACTCGTACACTATCAGCGATTATAGTTCACCACTAAATTTTCTCCGATTCTTATTGGTTTAAACTGATCACGTGACGCGATAGTGTTCATCCGTGGAGACACACTATCAGCCCATAGTGCCCGTCCGAGGAAAATACCCGGATGGATAGTACTCGTCCGTGTAAATGTTTCTGTAAAGAAGCGGACTTACAGAAAGTAAACAATTGAAATGTATTAAGTGGGTTTTTGTCTGTTTTCCTTTTCAAATTTTACATTTGGCTTTAACGATCTTTCACGGCTTTCATCTAAAAAAGTTGAAAATAATTCACAATGAATTTTGAACTGGCGCGCGTAAGAAAATTTAGTGGTGAACGATAAAGAGAATAGAGTGTTTATGTCTCGGAACTATCGGTCTGATAGTTGTCCCTTGGAAATTTGACGTTCTTAAAACTAGCATATTTGCCCTCGAAGCTTCGCTTCTCGGGCAAATATTTGTTTTAAGAACATCAAATTTCCGCGGGGCAACTATCAACCGATAGTTCCTCGACAGAAACACTCTATTGTTTAATTAGAGTGCAATGGCTGTCGCTCGTCTTCGAAATGGCGACTGTTTTTCGTCTTCCCGAAATTTTGGAGGAACATTTAGATGCAAATGGATAATGTAATACCTGAGAAGACTAAACGAGAGTCATTAACGCTGTTTTGACTTTAAAAACTTGAAATTATTGAAAAAACGAGTGGGCGCGCGTAAACAACTGCAAATTTCCAGTCACAATTCAGTCCGCGTGACTTTGTTAAAGCGTGAAGTTTAATAACACGTAGAAAAAGGATTGGAAACTGTAATTTGCATTTATTTCAGTAAGAATTCTACTTAAACAATTAGATTATTTGCTCGCGATTTCTATGAGGTGACAGTTGATTCGGCGCCAACTATGACCTCATAGAAATCTCGAGCTCATAATCTAATTGTTAACTAGTGTGGAAAAAACCTTAGTACGTGACCTTGCAAATGAAAGCTATTGAACAGTACTTTCATCTGGTACTGTTTATTATGCTGTACAAGATTGTTGTAACTTTTTAATTCTGTGGATGAAACCCTAGTGTGTGACCATTCAAATGAAAGCTATTAAGCATTGCTTTCATGTGGCACTTTTTATTATGCTGTATCAAGTAATTTGGGATATGAAATTCAATTCCTTTTTGTCGATTTTAACTTCAGCCCTGATGGAAGTGAGGGCTTATCATATAAGTACTGCGACAACTTCCGCTCTAAATGAAGGGCCGGGCTGACAACAATTAATTATGAAAACTGTCTGCTCCGCCAGCAAATAATTTCGCTTTAAATTGGCCTGTTTCTATAAATTTTGAGATATCTTGTTGTCTCAGCGTTTCCTAAAAATGTCACTGTACCAGCAGAGCCGTCCAAAATACTGAGAGGATCAATTTTACATGTTTCCGCGTGGCTAAAGGGACTGAAAAAAATATCGATCACACATCCGTTTCATAATGACATGTTCAAGCCAGCACGTACATTGAAGTAAGGAAGCTTGAGGCATCGTTATCGTTTGGTGAAAGATACCACTAAAAATTTAAGTATGGTAGATGAAGAATCATCAAGCCCGTCGACAAAGTGCACCAGAAGAATTTGTTTAACACTCGCGTTTTCCAGCTTAACAGTGAGTGTGATCATCTTCCTGATAGTTGTATTTTTGTTTGAATATTGCCCGCACTGCCAGGAGCGTTTTCGCGACAAAAACGAGTCGTATATAGTGACAATTTTGGGGACTGTTGCCACGTTACTGTTCTTCCTTGGAGGTAGCATATTGACAGCGTGTTGGAGAAGAGGACAAAACAGCACATCTGAAGCTGTACCTCAAGTTGCCATCTCTTTGATTCCTGACGAAGATTTGGAAAAGTCACCCGCTCCTATACTGCCTTATAATCACATTCCTCGCCATCAGCCAATTGTTATGAAAACCTGTTCGCAGGATGTGCCTGGTTATTCTACAGTTGTCAAAAATATTGATGAAGTTTATTCGTCTGTGAACGCGAAAGATGTCCCTGAAACTCCGCCACCGTGTTACGAGGAAGCTCTTAAAATGAAAACATTAGCTGTTACTGTAAACGTAACCGACACACATATTTCACAACGAGGAAATACCGAAGGTACAAGAGTATAATTTACAAAGTCATTTTTTTAACCCATCTATAGTTCATACAGTCTGATATGAAAAAGCGACTGAAATCTTAAGAAATATCACGGGCAAAGATCGATCGACAGGGTTTGCCCAGTCTCCTGCGATTTTAAAAGGAGCCAGAAAGCGGAAGTTGGACTCTGCGTGACGTCACATGAGGGTCAAGGCAACATCCTGTCTGAACAAAACCGGAGACCGAGGTTATATTTATAACCTGAAAACTGTCTTTCCTTTTAAACAAATAGAGATTGATTTAACTTGAATCGTTTTAAGCAACTTTTGGTTAAGTGACGTCATTCCGGTAACTACATACTTGTTATTTGACCATTGTGACGCACATGTGACAGCTCAGACACGTATCACGCACCTCTGCAAAACAACAACGTGAAATGACCAAATTCTGCGTTGTCTGGAGAACGTGAACCACAACGGCTAATTTTTCGTGTTTCTATTTGGAACTGAACGCCTTCGCAGCATATTCAGCAGCGGCAAGTTTTAATACCGACAGACACACTGGAAAGTTCCAAATAAATGCGAAAATCCAAAGTAAAATAGAAACACATATTTTACTAGGCGTCGTCCTCGCCGTCGCCGTCGTAGATGCGTAAGGTCCCTATTAAGGTCGACATGACTGTGTTATCAGACAGTGAATTACGCACGTGAAGAACTCAAAATTTGGTTTAGTTTAGTAACCAAGTCCAAGGTTTCTGACGCCATCTTGTTTGGGGGCAAACACAGCAAAAATTGCAGTAAATGTATAAGAAATGCTAAATGTTTGATGTCCAATAATTTGAGAGTGACTGACTCTCTGAGTATTTTAAGAGTTTCAAAGGAACAATACCCAGCAGAAGGCTTTTTTTGTCAAATTTCAAGAACAAAGATTTGTTGTGAGGCGAAGAATTGCACTTTTAATTTTTCATACAAATGTCTCTAAATTTTCCCCCGCGAATTGCGACTCGGTCTTACAGACAAATGTATGGAAAAATGAAAACCTTAGTTGTGGCTTTTCTAGCGAGGCCATTTATCTCAAATGCGATCAGTAAATTCAGTTATCTAGTATCTCTGGTTTTTATTCATAAATACTTCAGAACTCAAATTTTCCGTGAGTTGTGAATTAGGTATTAGGTTCTTCATTTTCCTCATACATTAGCTGTAATTTTTGCCGTGTTTGACCCCCCACCTTCCCCCCAAAAAAGTTGGTGTCAGAAACTGTGAAAGGCTCTATTGCTATAAAGTTGGATGATGACTTGAAATATAGTTAATAAAGAGAAACAGTTGTCACGCCTAGTGGACTTCAAAGGAACAAACAAAAATGGCAATGTTTAACATAATTTCTCGTAGTTCAGTGGATAGAGCTCCCGCCTGGTGTTCGGGAGGTCACGGGTTCGATTCCTGTCCGGGACTCAGATTTTTTGTTTGTTCCTCGCTCGTGTCATGTTGACCAATTCACCTTTGACAATATTAATGATGGAAAGTCCACGACCGTACGCAATCATTTAGTTTAGCGCTAATACACAATGTATGAATCACGTAACTAAAAACTCACTTTTTTAAATTTCTATCTTTTAGGTTCCGCTGAGACAAATGAAAACAAATATTGTGTTTTGTACACGGTCAAGGACAAAAAATAGCCTTACAAAAACATATAACATATAGGCTTTGTTTGGATTGATAACCGTTCCCTTATTTTAACTGTGGTTAAAAGTCCCATGTTGATATAGCCGTTGGTCAATGATGAGTTATAAAGGTCTAAAAAGTCCATTGATGATAATTCAGACTCATGATTAATTGACACAAGTAGCCAAGTTCGAAAAATGGAGCGTCCGCGAGTAGCATAGTATAGACGGTTACGCAACAGTCGTTAAAAGGATTTGTATGGGAAAAACGGTTTTATTCGTAAAACCTAAAATATATGGACGAATATTTAATAAAAAAAAATCCACCTCGCTTCAGGTGTATGTTTCTTTATTTATAGTGAGCTTTCGAGGCTAATTTATGGTTATTTCGGTAGCTTTTAGTACCACTGCCTTTTCAGTTCCTCCACGGAATAATGAACCACACACCTGAGGCTTTGTGCTTGAAGGAGCTAGTTACTTTTTGCGCCTCTTGAAAAGTTTAGCCTAATTTTTTCAAGTTTGTCGTTTGCAATCCATTTTAATCTTTTCCATCCTTAACCATCTTTGTTCCTTTATGGTTTGTTATTATCGCTTTGGTGTTTTTCTATCTTAGTAAACTTTTATATTTTCTGGTTTCCTTCAATTTAAAGGTAGTTTTGTACGTGGCCAATTTTGTACGCTCATTTTTCGAGCTCGGGAGACATGTAGTGTAAAGTTGAATGTCGAGACACAAAGTTCGACGATCAGTTTCAACTGTACTGTTGTAACGTTACATAACTTTCTGGGGGGCTACCCTCTTATATGGGCCACATGGGTATGTGCGGTATGTGCGGCCCCAAAGGGTATGGTTTTTGAGCAGTTATGGTCTGAAAAAGAGCATAGATTTTGACCATTTTTGTCTGAAATAGGGTATGTTTTCCACTCTGGCTTGGCAAAGGCTATTTTTCTTTTACAAGAAACTGATTTTTTTTCCGCATCAACATTGGCAAATTTGTAGTATTTGTCAAATTTTCTCGCAAATCGACGCCATGTCTAGTTAGCTTCGGTCGTATATTGGAACCGTGCACTAATTCGTAGAGGTCTGATATGGGGTATTGATTCTTAGCTCAGGTCTGAAAGAGAGTATAGAATCATAGATTTTGGTCCGGTTTCAAGGTTTGGGCCGCACACCCCTACCCAAAACTTTGTAAGTACTTTGGACTTTGGAAGTACCTCCCCCGGACGTAACCTGGATGTGAGCGTTTGTGTAGTCAATAGTTCAGTGTTGATAGTTCAGGCTGGATGCTGAATAGTGCAAAGTCCAATTGAGGACAACTCTAAACTCGAGTTATATAAGTTGGATGTTGGCAACTGTCAAAATGTCTGTTGAGTTACACAGCTTGGTGACCAGCTTGTCTTGGCTGACTGAGTGAGTAATTCCAAAGTCGGCCAACCTTTAGCGCAATAGAAGGCCCATTTGAAACAAATGGCAAGATCTGCTTACTCTGTTAATTGTAACAAGATTCATAATAAGCCCATAAAAAGCCGTGTCTGCGATCCTGGGATATCAAGTCACTGACCTGATATGGTCGGATGTAGGGCATAATTTGAGCACGTTAATCACTAAATCGTACCTTTCTTGGTACGCTTAGGCAGCACATTAAACGCATTTGGTCTCGCTGCGGGTATTTCAGGCTCCTAAATAAGAACATGGCGAACTAATGCAAAACCACACTCGCGTGATGTGAAGCCCGCGAAGCGTGCCGAAAGGTTCGAAAACGTGTTACGCACGACATGTTTGAGACACGCCTTGGGTCCAATTTCCAATTAAGCATATCGTAACAAAATGCGAGAAACCTAACCTTTATATAGTGAAAAATTGTGACCCATCCAAGCTGTCGTGGGAAGCAATACAAGAAAAAAAAAATACTACAACTCAATTGGTAACGAACATCACTCGCCTCAACTCAGCGTACATTTTTTGTTGAGTACGCACCGAAGGGAAAGGCCAGAACTCTCCCCTTAATTCAGACGTGCAGATTCTCAAACCACAATCCTTACGCTTCTTCATATGAAGAATTGCCTTGGAAGACAAACGTTCCTCACTCATAGGGCTGCTTTCAACACCAGCCAATTTAATCATTAAAGACGCTTTTCGCCAATAAATATATCAACGAGGTGAACCGACGAGCATACGAGCTTGTATCGTTGCTACGCGTGTCCGCCCTCGCTGTTAAATTCTTTTTAATGATATGATTCGTACCAGCTCGCTGTCAGTTTTATGATAACTGCTTGACTGAAACTGAACGCGCAAACGGCTCTGACAGTGAAATCGTTGTTTGAACGTCAACTGCATCAATAGAACTACCGTACTTTGATCCGCTCAGTTTTCGTACAGACATATTTTACTTCTCTTGTTTCCACCTCTACATGCTTGCCAAGATCTCCCAGGTTGTGAAGACAAGAATTGCATCTTGTGCAAAAAAAAAAAAAAAAAAAAAAAGCTCGAGTAAATAAAACTTAAATTACATTGCAGTGTTAAAATGAGAAGTGAGATAACCTTAGAAGGCTGCCTTGAACTTGACTTGAAGTTGCCCCGAGTTCACGTAACAGCTTCACTGGTCTCAGCACGTGTTCGAAGTTGGCCCATGAGGACAAAATGGTAAGCACAAAATTAAGGTTGTCCCAAACGTGACTCGCAAATTACCTCGTGACTACGGCGCGAGTTTCACTCGTGTCAACCATTTATAACTAGTGAATTCATCCGGTTATGAGTAGAAATAAGCCTAAAGCATTGCAGTCTTTCACAGTGACCCGGTGTCAGATAAGCCGATTTAATCATGATAGGAGAACGCGAAGAATCAGACTGTTCGCCAAAGTGCCTGCAAAGATTTTATTTGTCCCTCGCATTTCTGTCCATCGCCGGGAGTCTGTCGATCTTCGTGATAATTGTTATGATCGTTGTAATCTGGTTTAAAGGCTGTCCCAGCTGCGAGAAGAGTCTACTTGCCATGAATGAATCCTACTTTGTGACGATCTTGGGATGTGTTGGCACGTTACTTTTTGTTCTCGGAGGCAGCATATTGATGGCGTTTTCGTGGAAAAAAGGTCAAAACAACGCTTATGATGACATTCCTGAAGCGGTCATCTCTTTCATTCCTGCCGAAGATTTGGAAAAATCGCCCGCTCCTGTACTGCCTTACAATTACATCCCCCGTGTTGCAGCCTTTGAGAAAAAAGTACCCTCCTTAGATTTACCCGATTACTACACCGTTGTTCAAAATTTTGATAAATTTTATTCAGTTGTGGATGCGGATGAGGACATTTGGACCGTTGATGTTCCTGAAATACCTGAAACTCCTCCGCCGTGTTACGCAAAAGCGCTTGAAATGACATTAACTGCTGTTGCAGTTGAAGTTGAAGAGGAGGTACAAAGCGAAGATTCTGCATAACGAACTTGAGAAATCGCCACAACGGACGTCGAGCGATGGCTTTGCCCTGGTATTCTGCGATTTAATTAAAGCTAGTGTAAGAGGCAACCTATGACACAGGTCACCCAAGCTCGTCATATGAGAGGCTGTACCGTGCAGTACAGTTACATCACAGTGTAAGGATATGAAAATACACTCTTTTTAATAAGAATACTGTTTTGCCGGCCCAGTCTGAATACTCTTATTTTTCTGCCGATTTTATGCTGAAAATATTCTTGTAAATATCCTAAGATTATAGTGTATGAAAGTTCTATTTTGAAATGTATTGGGGTATCAGTTTCCAGTGTTTCGTGTCCAGATGATGTTGACGTTATTTTGGAGTCAGACTGCAGGCAATACAGCCTCAAATGACACACATAACTTCTTTAGAAATTTTATTAGCATCGAACATACGGCTGCTGCTGTGCGGCTAGTCTTTTAGAGAAAGGAAGAATTTCATACGGTTTAGTTAAAACACGTGATTGTGTTGTATTTACAAATTTTCAGCACACAAAATGATATATTCTTTTCAAAAACTCAGTGTTGGGTTTATTCTTAAATTTGGCAAACTTTCAACCTCGATATTCTTATAAAATGATTTATTCTTATATAATAAAAAGAGTGTATAAGGAATTGTCCGTTCTTAGGCGTCTGGAACGTTACAAAACAGTAAAAAAAAAAAAAAGATTTGTGTAGAAGAAAACAATTGTACATGTGTTTGCCTGTAAATATGAACGAGTATTGAATGACATAAAATTTACTTCACATTAGGTGTGTCGATCGGCGAAGTTCCTAACCGTCTGTATATAATACATGTTGACGTTACGTAACAGTCAAAATGTAAGGATTTGTGTGGGAAAAATTATTGTACAATTCATAAATATATTGTGTAAATATGGGCGAGTATTCAATAAAAGTACATTTATCTCATTTAAGAATGTCGCTTTGAGTTTCTTGTGAAAGTCCTGGGATTCTGTATACAGTGAGTTACGTAACAGTCGAAATGTTATGATTTGTGTGAGGAAAAACTGTTGTATAATTTTTTAAAACCTAAAAATATAAACGATTAGTTAGGTGAACTGGGAAAAAGAAATTTAACTCTCATTAATTTTTGTTTCCCGTGAAGTTATATAATACATGCAGCCACCAGTGACAGTTGAAACAGGAAGATTCGTGTGAGAGAAAACGGTGGTATAATTCATAAACCTAAATATACAAATCGTTTTCACTCACGTGGCCAACTCACATGGAAATTTATTGAAACAAAAGAAAGTGTTTACATAAGACTTCGGCTCCCACAGGATTGGTTTGGTTCACCAACATGGCCGACTTTTCATTGCTTTGGAACACCAATATGGTTGCTGTAATGTTGTGTGAAAACGCTCTATATATATATGCCTTTCCCAAAAAATTCCATTGTACTTTTCAAACTACAGGTTAAGGCTTTTTCCTTTTTTTGCACGAGCTACACGTGCCATGCAGCAACTTCACTAATAAAACTAAACTTTGCACACAGTGGCACACTTTGATGTCTCTGTAAAGCGAAGATCGGCGAGGGGAGAACACAAACCAGGAGCACATGCAAGCGGCGAAACCGCGAGCCGCCAGTAGCGTGCACCTTCGCTGCTCGCCTCTGTTCATTTAAATTCTTCCTCGCAGATTTTCGAGCAAAAGAGATACAGCTCGCAGTGATGAAAACAGAGTGTTTCCACGTGACGTCACGGCAGCCATTTTGGTGTCCCACACCAATGAAACGGCGGCCATGTTGGTGTCTCAAAATGTCCTCACAGCGCATCAGAAGAGTCCACAGTCTGTTTCATTTTTCGTGATTGTCATGTCGCAAACCCCATGTCTAGTCCTAGTCTCTTCTAGTCCCAAAGGTCTCCCCTATCCCAGGGCTTTACCTTTGCCTGATTTCGAGAGAAAAGCAGATTACAGTGGAACCTCGATATAACGAAGGGCCAAATGAAGGGAGTTGCAAAATGTGTTCTCTATAACGAGGTTTCTTTGTATCGAAGCTCTTTTCCATATATTTGACAATTAATGGAGTTAAGAAAATTGTTCGTTATATCGAGGACTCCGTCAATCTCGTTCCCAGAGTCTTCGTTCCCCTTGACCAGCGGTCGGAAAACGAGAGCTCTCGGAGCAACCATTTTGAAATAACCGAATTCTGCCCATCTGGTTTCAGTGCACAGTCTGCATCTATGGCGCACCCCTAAAATGGTTGCTCCCAGAGCTCTCGTTTTCTGACCGCTGCTCAAGGGGAACGAAGACTCTGGGAACGAGATTGGGACTCCGTTAAAAAGAGGTTCGTTAAATCGGATACTACTGAACCAGCAGTGATAGATGTCCAACAGTAGCAATTAAATGTAGACATGATAATAGATGCGAATGCAGTCATAACACTTCTGGTAAAAAGAACTGAAAAAATTTCAGGTAGCTCAGTTGGGAGAGAATTCCACCGGTATCGCGAAGGTCGTGGGTTCGAATCCCGTTCAAAGCCTGAAAATTTTTTCAGGTCTTTTTTCCAGTAGTGTTATGATTGCATTCGCATCCATCATCATGTCTAAACCAGCGGTGTAGGGGGGAACCGAGGGGCGTTTTCCTTTGGTATGGTAAAATCGGTTTTTTTGGTGGGAAAGTAAATGTAACGCGTCTTTCCACTGGAAATTTTTCACATCGATATCACACATCTTGAAAAGTTTAGCCTAAATTTTTCAAGTTGGTCGTTTGAAATCCGTGTTAATCTTCTCCATCCTTAACCACCCTCGTTCCTTTATGGTTTATCAATAATTCTTTGGTGTTTTTCTATCTTGTTAAATTTTTATTTTCCGGTTTCCTTCAATTTAATAATTTTGTACGTGGCCATTATAACATCAAAATACTGCGACCGAGCTCTTTTAATGAAATACGAGAAATCCGCACTTGTTTCGATGGGAAATAAAATGCAACAGTCCTTTTCACTGGAAGGTTTTCAAATGTCGTGTGTCAAATCCGATCCCGTCTCATTCCAGTTGGACGGAAATTGTCACCGGTTTTTCCACGCAAATGCAAAACCGAGGCTCACATCCGTAAATTTTGCTAGCAAGGCAAGTGGATCAGGTAGCTAGTTATCTAGAAATCCGATGGAAAATTTACATGTATTATTTCAACCGGTTTCCTAAGCACTTTGCACGTGCGTGACATCACGCACCAGATTCACAGACAGAATTTTCTATCTGAAGAAAACCGGACACCGGAACAGTATTTTGACACTGTCTATTTTAAAAAGCTATATTGACATCCATTAATTGAAGAAAGCAGTCCAGTTTTATTCATTGTCCAAAGGATGTACTAATATTTTGGCAATGGTATTTAATTTTCTGTTAATCATAATCTTATGTAATTTTTATGCGTGATTAAGCATTATACAGAACTGCACGTATAGCTAAAGGGTGCGTGTTGCAACAGGAATAATTTAATGACTTACTATTTCCATTTATAAAACAGACGTGGCATTACCTAACCTTGACCGAGGTATAAAGTCTGAGATACTCTCATGTGATTTTTCGTGAAGAATATGGAAAAAAGGGGAGTGATGTTCATTTCCTATCTCATTTAAATAACAGAATGAAAAGATTCTATAGGTCTTCTGGAGTTTTCTGGGTAAAATATGCTTCGGTTTTGTGTTCGTCAAGAATGGTTTCCTAGCCGAAATTGTTTATAGTAGTACAACTTTTTATTTCGAGGGTTCTTCGTTAAGTTCATTTTTAACTCTTAAATTAAAAGAGAGATAAATTTGGAGTAGGTACTAAGCATTATCGTACGCTTTTCAAGCCATCGTCGCAGCACATGTTTTGACCGTTTCCTCTAAGAATCGGAAATTTTTGTAGAATTTTGCGTCACGTTTTTCTCTGAAAAATGAGAACTAACCACAAGAATTTCAAGATCCGTTTCTCACGTTCTCAGAAATAGGGGGTTCATTCTTTGGCATTTGAAAATTGCAATGACTTCGTCATTCAGCAGGCACGCTGGCATAAGTTTCCTCAAAGCTGCGGCCAGCATTATGTAAGTTTGAACCAGTCTGATATCCACTTATCACTTATATTTTATTTCTGATTGTTTTTCCAAAACAAGCGTATTTTTTTAGTGCGGTTGAATGATTCATAGACCTGCTCTTCCAAAGAATCCCTCAAACAGTCCTCCCTGAAATCTTTTAATCGGGGCGAAGGTTTATTTTTCTTGGACCCTTCATCCTATTTCAGATTTATAATTTATTATTCAATAAACTATTTCCGATTCTGTTCCAAAATTGATCCCTCTCGCACTCTGGACTCTCAGATTAATATACTTTTCCATAAATACACGACCTCGGCTAACCAAGACAGATTAAAACAACTTATCGTGTACCTATATATCAATACCTAATTGGTTTAAATTCTCCAATCTAATTGCATTTGCAAACTAAGAACCATTGGAGGCAAGACTGAAGAGGGGGTGCTCCCTTATTTGGGCTATACGGGGACGTGCCGCTGGACAGGGCATGGTTTTTTCGGCCTCGTTGTCCTGAACAGGGTATACAATTAAATTCGCCTCTGTCCTAAGCAGCGTCAGAGCCTGTCCTTAACAGGGTATGGTATTACGAGCCGAGAGACGTTCACCGGCCATTACAAGGTCATCAATCAACGTCAGATCATTTTCTCGACAAGAATGCCATTGTTATCGGTAAAACAAATATTTTCTCTTATCAGATTATAACTGCGCATTAACAGAATAGGTCGTACTGGTAGGTCTTGTTTCTTTGTGTTTCTTTGTCCTACACAGAGTAGGGCTTTTAAAGCATTTTTATCCTAAACAGGGTCAGGATTTCAAACCGTCGGCAGTACCCCTATAGCCAAACATGGGTCAAGTACCCCTCCCCGGGGCGGTAAGAGTGAACAGAATCTCTATTTCAGACGAAAGTGGTATGCAAAGTATTGCATAGCGACGAACAGACCCGTATTTCTCATGAAAGGGAACTATCTTCCGGGAATAAGTCTCCAGTGACATCAGTGAATGTTAGTCTTCATTTGGAGATATCGCGTGACTGTAGAAATAAGGAAATACATTTCACCGGAAGAAAACAACAATCGGGTCAGATTATGGCTTTTAAGGATTTTCGCTGACGCCACACGGCAGCCGGTCCTCGCCACGTTTATTTTAACGGTCTTATATAATAGAGCAAGAAAGCCGGTTGTAATGCACACGTGTTTTTAGGAGAGCAGCGTGCACCGGTCCTCGAGCTACAAAGAAGGGTGGCCTGAAAAGAGATCATTTTGAATCTGTAGTACCTACGTGTTTTACCATGACTGAAAATACTACACTTGCGGAACAGGACAACTCCAGATCGTTTAAGTGTCAGAGAAAGCTTTATTTATGCGCTTCATTTCTCTGTATTACAACGAGTGCCGTTCTATTGGTGTTCGTTTTTATTTTGTTTGCGGAGAATTGCCTTGGCTGTCGTACCTTCGTGGTGGGAATTTTGAGCGCACTCGCCATTTTGCTGTTCATTGCTGGACTGCTGATCCTAGCAACAACAGTTTGCGGCAAAAGAAGACATAACGACGTGACTCGTCAAGTTGTCATCTCTTTCATTCCCGCTGAGGATCTGGAAAAATCTCCTGTGTCTTTCCTGTCTTATAATCAATTTCCTCACGGCAAGCCGTTTGATGATACTTCCTCGATCGATTTGCCAGATTATTTTACTGTGCTTCAAAATGTTCATGAATTTTATACCTCTGCGGACGACGACGTTTGGACAGAGGATGTTCCCGAAACTCCACCACCGTGTTACGAAAAAGCCATTGAAATGAAATCATTTGATAAAGCAAGTAACTAGAGGTGGATACAGATGCTACCAGACAGGGATATACCGAAGATACTGCCACAGAGGGAAATACCAAAGATGCTAGACTGTAAAACTCATATTTTAATTGGGTCACGTTTTGTTTAATCGAAGCCGGGAGACACGCCTGTCTGGTCAGCTCGTTAGTTTCCGGTCTCGAGAACTTAGCGCGCGCCATTGTCGTTCCTCGCGAGATTCTCGTTCCTTGCCACTCGTCAATCCACGACAGAAAAGAGACAGGTAGTTTACAAGATTCAGTTTTGTGGAAAATAACAGAACGGAGATCAGATTTTGAAACTAAATTCATCAATCAGAAAACAAAGTAACATCTTTTTTCCTCGTTTCGCGTGCGCGCGTGAGTCAGCGGGTCTGCACTCAGCTCAACCGAGGTGGACAAAGCAATGCATTTCCCAGCATTGCAGCAAGTTCGATAATCCTAGAGTTGGATTTTATTTCATTTAATTAAGGTTTCGTTTGTTTGCCGTTTATATTTAGCCTAAGCAAGACGTTTTTCCGTCATCGTACTCGTCACGCTAAAAGGATAAGTCTCTTGAACGGAAAAGCGAAGATGAAGAAACTTTCTAGACTGTGCTTTCGTTAAACAGAAAATGCTTTTACAAAATGCAGTCAAGGATAAACATCAGTAATATACCGTTTCAAAGTTGTGTCTCCATAAGTTGCTATAAATGCTTTTAACGTTTCAACAGGATCAGTGTCAACACGACTTGGAATGTGTATATTACTGACGTCATGTTGGCTTAGACTTGGGTCATTGGTTATCAAATATTTATTGTCCCATCACAGGTAGTCCAAGGTCAGTATGTGAGCGTGCGTGATTATAATCACTTCAAGAAACTGCGACACAAGCCTGGCTCTCTCTATGACATAAGTTTTTGATCTTCTTGTGCTTGTGCTTGTGCTTATGTTTATGTTTATGTCAAGTGAGAACGCACTGCTATAAGCGTAAGCATAAGGATAAGCGTAAGTCAGCCATCTTGTTTTACTGTATCGAGGAGGTATGCCTTTTTTGTGGGCGTCCTCGCAACAGTTATGCTTATGCTTGTGCGCACGTCGCAGTAAAAACCCGACCATACAGTTTAAGAGTTCAATACGGAGCGTAGTTAAATGACCTTCGTCGTAAGAAATCATATGGAAAACGCTGCTGTCGCTTAAAAGTGTGCGAAATTGGTAATAAAATTTTCCTTTAAACTAACCTGTACTAGTTGTATTCTTGTCGTTTCTTACAATTGATTTTACAGCGTTGAAGGCATCTTAGCGGCAGATTAAGGCTTTTTGTGAGCGGGGTGGTTTTCCATACGATCTCTTATGACTATAGTTATCGATTACGCTCAGTAGAATATCAGAAAAACGTCGTGTAAAGACATTTTAAAATACGTTCATCAGAATGTAAATTGAACAGGAACTTTACGCATCAACCGTTTTCTCATTAAAACGGGAAGTTGAAGCCCAGTTCAAATTTTGTCAAACTGGCCAAATGATTGCGCACTTCCGGCTTCCCCCTTTCTATAAATGAAAACAAAAGAAACAAGATATTTCTTGTTTCCTCAGGATTGCAGTTCCATATTTGATTTGAACGCATCTCAAAGATGACCTATAAGCAAGCATCAGTTACCAACTTACTTCCTGTCAAAAAAAACTGTGGCCGAAGGTATTATTATGATTATTACAATTATCAGCCCTGTCAGAGACCATCATTTTTTACACCACTCTTCTCCACAAAACGACTCTGACATTTCACCGTTACTGGATTGGTACTGAGATATCGGCTTCAATGAGGGAGAAATGAAACCAGACAAACACAATTTACGTGATACATTTCTTTAGGACGATCTGGACTAGGCTGCATGATCCATGATGGCGCGTAAGAGGAACCGATCAGTCCTTGCCCAGAGTGGATTCATCGGTTCCTTTGTTGCACCATGATCCAAGTGATCGATCAACCTCCTTCCCAGGGTCCTCTGAGGGAGAGAGAGGAACCTGGGAACGAGGATGAGATGCACACTCTTAGCGTGCCTGACCATGGTTACGTCACCCATTCTGTAAACAAGCCTTAGCCACAAAGGAACACGAAATATATCTCTGAACTGTGGCCTAAAACATCGTCAGCTTGAATCGGTACTCACGGAGCTAAAACTATCACGACTTTGTTAGAAAATACCTAGGCATAACAAGGCGATATTCTTCAGGTACAAAATTAGGCATTTCTTTGCATTGCAGTGAGTACAGCTATTCTTGTGCTCGTTTTATTTTATTATTATCATTATTATTTTGCTTTTATTGAAAGCTTCGTCAGCTGCCGTTACGTTTATGGGATTCTTTCCATAGAACTTTTTGTTGCTGAACTTCGGTTATTATCAACAATAGCCTTGCTGCAAACGAACTGAGAAAAAACAACGTAACTTCTCAGGTCGTCGTCTCTTTGATTCCCACGAAAGTTTCGGAAAATCAACCATTCTTCTACTTCCTTATAACCATGTTCCTCCTTGTCTGCCGTCTATTGGAACTTCTTCGATTAATCTGCCTGATTATTGTGCTGTTAATCAAAATATCCGTGAAGAGAACTTACCGGTGGACGCGCGAGTTTGGACAAGAGATCTTCCTAAAACTCTGTTACCGTGTTACGAGCAAAAGTTTGAACTGAATGACAGCGGTAACTGGTACTACGTACAAGAGAACTGGATTTGTATAGTTCCAAACAAGGAAACACAAATAGCACGAGACTGTGATTAAGTGTTAAACTATATATCAGACATCCAGGACATCCTCATCAATTGTGTGTGAAAACGTGTAAATATTGCAGTGATCGTTCGACGTCTCTTCACTTCTTGGGAAAATATTAGAAGAACTTACCTTACTCAGTCTGTTTGGTGCTCCGAAACAAGCGAATTTTAATGTATTCAGAACTGTACTGCTGGAGTATGACGTCATAGAAATATGTGTTATGTTTTTAAACTATATGCTTCGTTAGCTTGAGCTATGAATAATACTTTGAAATGAAAAGAAATTTAGGTGTTTAGTTGTTAATTATGCTGTAGCGAAAGCATAACTAAGGAATATTATTACTTGTGTTATAGTGCTGTTTAGAAATGTTTTCTTCTAATCCTTTCCAAACTTAACTGTTATACAGGCGATATTCCTAATGCCACTTTCGCTGAAAAACGTCCGTCACTTGTTCCAGAAATAACTTGGCTAACAGAAGTGTATTACTACTCGCGCACTTGAATAAGACGCAGTATTTGAATTAGTTAGAGAATCAAGAAGAATATGCAAAACCTTGAATTTTTAAATGAAAAACCCGTAGATGCCCTTCCAAACAGACACCCAGAAGAACTTTTCAGTGCTCCGAATTTGAATTAATTAACATACCGAAGTTACAAACAACTGAAATTAAACGGCAAAATAACGTTCTCGGCTCTATTTCTTCATTTGAACTTTGCCAATGATAATTCGTTACCATGCAGCTAGATATCAAACAGGCCACGCCATCTGTGCTACGCCGTTAAATAGACATTCTAATGAGGCAAGACTAGAATGTATATTAAAAAGAAATATGGCTTGATGAATGCGTGTTCACTGAGGCACAGACCGTTTCTTAGAAAAATGGGAAAGAGAAACAAGTTTGAATTTTGTTGAATTCATTTAATTCTGCCCACGTAGATGCAAAAGACGACAGGAAGCTCTTTGTGTGACGCGCCACATGGCGTTTCCGAATGTTCAACTTCCGCGTCTTTCACTCAGTCCTAACAAAAATACTATTAATGCTATAAAGCCGGCAAACATGGTTATTTGCACTGCGTTAAAATTCTTCAGGGGCCACTACATACGTTAACACAGTCACTACTTTCCTCTACAAAACGATTTTGTTTGGTGGGATTTGTGTCCATTAAGGAGTGGAGAGATGTGACGTGGGTCACGCATGAGTGGTATCACGTCATCGGTCACTCAACAATCAAGCGCTTGCATCAATATCCGCTCTTTAAAGGAGGCCTTGGCCTCGACCACCCAGAAAACTAAAGGAACACTGATCAAGTCACTGGACTGTGGTAGAAAACATCATCATTTGAATCTGTACAAACGGAGCTTAAATCTACATGATTATGTCAGAGAATATGTGGACATCCTCAAAGTGCACGAAAAGACTATATCCATCTGCTATTGCATGTGGATTTCTCAGCATTGCAGCGAGTGCAGCTATTCTTGTGCCGGTTTTGGTTATGTTTATTGAACAGTGCGCAGGCTGCCGTTCGTATTTTACACTTCTGGGGACTGTTTCTTTAGCACTGTGTATTTTTGGACTTCTGATGTTATTAACAATAGTTTGCTGCAAGAGATGGAAAAACAGCTCAACTCCTCAAGTCGTCGTCTCTTTGATTCCATTAGAAGATTTGGAAAAATCTGCCGTCCCTATTCTGCATTATAATCAAGTTCCTCATCATCAGCAGTTTATTGAAACTTCTTCGATCGATTTGCCGGATTATTTCACTGTTGTTCAAAGTCCTGATGAAGTGTATTTATCTGTGGACGCGGACGTTTGGACAGAAAATGGTCCGGAAACCCCGCCACCGAGTTACGAGGAAGCGTTTGAAATAGCAGCAGATGCGGCATAATTCCAAATCACAGGAAAATACCCAATACACTAGTATGCAAGAAGTATATATCATATATAAAACTGTTAGTGACGAAAAACCTTAGAACTCGCGGAATTTTAGTTTACATGCAAAAAGAAGACAAATTACAATCCGGCTATCCCTGTTTCTACGTCTCTCCAAGCAATCTGAATACAAACATTACTCAAGAGATTTTAAAGCACCACGGAGTGCGTGACTAGTGAAGTGTGACTAATTATATAATATGTAGAATTCTTCTCGCATTTTGATTGGCTCATACTTGCGATCAATTGAAGGACAGATGCATGGATGACGTCACTGAATAGGTGTGTCTATTATATCTATTTAAGAAGTAGAAAACATGTACCATGTTTCTATCGAGTTTTAGTAGAATTCTATTAGTACTGACTAAAGCAAATGCTGTAATCTGATTGGCTGAGCCATCGAACACTATCAGTCTCATAGAAATCTCGAGAGGACAATAGCATCCATTGTTCTCCAAACAATAGCCCATGGCCTTTCTCGGCTCCTGATTGGTTACCGCTCATTTAAGCGTCCATTACTACTAAGGGCTTTAAAGAAATAGAAGGAGAAGGATCTTATGATACAGCATTCAAAGAGGTTGCGGCCGAAATTAGTGAGGGTATTTACCAAGGAATACCATATGTCATCGCTTTTGTCGAAATATCGCGAACTCCTGGAGGACAAGGGAATCAAGGCCGAAAGTTACAGCAAACAGCCGCCTGAAACTTCGACTCCAAAAGCACTTCGGAAAAGAGATCGTGTTCCACCAGCATCCCGACAGGAGTAAGCATGAGGTTATTTATTCGAGAAACATATCTCTGCAAGACGTGCTAAATGCTTCAGCTGCCCAGAATGCCAGATCCGTAAGCAATGTTTCGTTTAATGCCGCTCAGCAGATTGTAAACACAGCTCGGCGGGTTAAGGAGGAATTACGCAAGTGCAGTGGAATCAAACGTGAACGATGTGTCCCTCGAGTCGTCAAGAAGGATAACTCCTCCTAGTCTGTACTGGCTAGTTCGTTTGATGATTACATCTGAAGAGTCTGGAGTTGACGACTTTGACCAACCGTGTCCCTGTGTCAAAATAGAGGACGATAGGCGTATTATTAGTATTTCCCAAGATATCATTCACTGCGCATCAAAAGCCCGCATGAAGCTCCCGAAGCAAATAGGACTTGCAGTGGTGGTTCGTCACCTGACTGGATCTAAGCAGTTAGTTGGCCTTTTGAATCGAATGGGCCACAGTTCCTCATACGATGAGTTGCAAGCAGTTGATACAAGTCTTGCAACGGAAGTATTGGCAAAGGTAGAAACACATGGAACAGTCATCCCATCAAACATCTCTCCGGGGTCTTTTGCGCAATTTGCTGCCGATAACAACGATTTCTGGAAATGATAGATGGCAAAAATACTACCCATACCACTACCATGGTTGTCTACCAGAAAAAGATTTTTGGTCCAGAACTACCGCGTACCATAGTTGGAAATCATTCAGAGCGACGTCGTAGCCTGAAGAGAGGTGGAAGTGTCTATGAGTTTCTTTCACTGAACAATCATGATCCTCATTTGAACTTGCATACCCCACTTGCCATAAAACTGTCGCCATTTACGTCATTGCGTTGCGTTCCTGGAAACGAACCGGCTCGTGCTTATCCGCTGGTCACAAGTATTTCTTTATCATATTTTCCAAAGGATTATGGGACGGAACCATCAAAATGGCGGTCAAAGAGATCGGTCAAAGAGGGATTCGATAACAGAGCGCTTTGCTCATTTTTAAGCCTTATTCTACGTTGGAAAGTCGTCAGAAATCGTTTTAAAATGTCTTTTGTGATTCCAGCTGGGTCAAATGCCTGTAAAGGTGGGAAAGAACGGCTATTATGGTCATTTTCATGGGCAAAACAGTATTAATCAAGCCACATGAGAGCCTGTGTTGTGCCTAAATCCTACCGCTCAGAAGGACAACCGAGGAGTACTAGGAGCGAGTTTCCGAGTCGAACAGTTTTCGGAAATTGCCGGCTATTCCAATATGGCGGACTATACCAATCACATAAATATGCGAATTGCCAGTGGTAAAACTATGTTGATCAACGAGACAAGTACGTTTTTATTCACCTGACAAGTTAAGAATAATGTGTAGAGAGTAAAGCAGTGAGTTGTTCGGCCAATGCGGTATATTTCTTTAGATCTCTTCCCGTCTAGTTCGTAAACCGTAAAGGGCCATTCCATTTAATATCCGCACCCCCCCCCCCTATTGAGGTATTACTTGAAACCCCCCCTCAGATATCATTTTTTGAGAGGGTACCCCTTTGGATTTAGATAAATTGGCCACCCCCCCCCGGAAATTTTGCGACTTTAATTTTCGTACTTACAAACCTCTTCAGACGTCTTCAGCATATCATTTTTTAGGGAAAATGGCCAATACAAAATGAATGAGTTGCCAGTAATCGGATACCCGTGTTTGCGCAAAGAACTCTGGGATCGTAAGGGGGCAAACATTGCAAGTCGCTAGAAGAAATTGTGTGGAGAAGTGTTGTTTCGACGCCGCAAAACATGGTTTTGGGGAGAGATCAACGCTTTTTCGCCATTGTTTTATCGCAAATGGATTTTGGCAATGTTGGTACATGAAAAATGTAAGTTTTTGTTTGAAATAAGTGATAAAATTTACCGATAAACTCCCTTTTGCTTGCGTGAGGTTTATTGTGAAATACATTGAAGAGAATATTGAAAATTTCAATACACGCCTGATCTCGAGAGGCTACCCGGAGCAAGTGGTAGAAAAGACCCTCCGAGAAGTTAAATATAAAGACAGAAAAGAAGCTCTAAAACAGAAATCGAAAATTGCAGAAGAACTATTACCTTTTGTGTCGGGCAATTTTACTCAACCGTCAATACCATACTTTGGAAAGCATAATCACGCACAAATGGCTTTTAAATACAAATACTCAGAGATATATTCAAGGAGCCACCCTTGATCTGTTATAGAAAAGGAAAATCACTGAAATACGTGCTTGTAAAAGCAAAACAAAGGTTTTGAGCAAGACAGTAGCCGCACAGCATGAGTCGCGCGGACTCGTTTGTCATTAAATCAACCCCAGACAGTACAATGATCGCCACCGGGCTTATTTCCAGTATTATTTGTATGACTCAGCTTTCAAATAAGCCAAAAGTAGCCTGTACACAACTTAAAAGGCTTTACTGGGTTATTTCCTCTCGATTTATACCTAATTAATTTTGTAATATTTTCAGACCATTACGCGATGTAAATTTCACAACAAATCTCACGCAAGCAACGGAGTTTATCGGTAGATGTTCTCATATATTTCACGGTTATTCAAACAAAAACTTACATATTCCAGATATCAACATTGCCCAAATCCATTCGCGATAAAAACGACGGCGAAAAAGCGTTGATCTGTCTCAAAAATCGTTTTCTTATACCTCGAAACAACTTTTCGCCATACATTTCCTTCTAGCGACTAGCAATGTTTGCCCACTGACGATCCCAGAGTTCTTCGCGCAAACACAGGTATCCGATTACTGGCAACTCATTCATTGAAGGATCGCTTTGCACTGTCTTTATATATAAATATATATTGTCATATTGATTTTTCACAAAATTCTACTCTTCACTGAAACCCTGAAGAAACAGAAGGCACGTAACTTATTTACAAAACATTACTTCCTACACTAATTAAAATCAGTCACTTTCAGACAAAGAAACCTAGGAAATATGACTACTCAGAACTAAATGGGGGTAATGAGAGGGTATGTCAAGTTATCCCAAACTAAGAAGGATAGCTTAACAGAATAGTTATTATCACTTGAAGAAAATCATGCATGTAATAACAATTACTATCTCTAAAATTTGAAATAATTTCCTTCCCATTTACACTGGCCGGGTTTTATGTGGCAAACGTAGGGGAGAATTGATTAATGGCATGGAGTGAGTGAGCTGGGGGAAACAAGAGAAAATACCCATTGCTGTGTGATATTTTGCATGATGAGTAGGAAAACAGTATACATTGACATACAAACAAAGAAGGTGGAAGAAGTGTGAACTACATGACAAAATGTCAAAACTCAACATTTCTTTTTCTAATAACTTGTAAAACTGTAACTGGATAACACTGAGTAATGACATCCTTTGGGCGTAAGAGGAAATTGAGCAATTTCAGAGAATCTATCTAACCTGAATGTGTCAAAATCCTTTGTACAATGTGACATGAAATATCAGGCATCCTTATTCAATGCCCCCCCCCCTCCCCCTCGGATTTCCCCTAACCTCAAAAGGGGGGGGGGGTGCGGATATTAAATGGAATGGCCCAAATTTGTACGCCAGCTAACACATTACACTGTAGACGTCTTTGACTTATAATAGGCACAAACATTTCTAAATACGTTGTTCCTTCAGGACTAATTTTTTTATTGATTCGGTGGATCCCCGAATTCAAACTTCCTTTGCCTTGTCCCTCTGGCCAGTAGGATCTTGGAAATACTACCGTCCAGAGGGACAGCTTGTGTATAAGGTAATTGGACTTTAGTCCATGCACATTTTTATTTGTAGAATAGTTTGGTACATTCCTCTTTAGCCTTACACTACACTAGATTATCACTCTACAGTAACATTTCAGATTTCTGTGATTTTGTCCCTCTGACCAGTAGGATCTTGAAAATACTACCAGCCAGAGGGACAGCTTGTGTACAAGATTATTGGACTTAAGTTCATGCACAGTTTTATTTGTACAATAGCTTGATACATTGCTCTTAAGTTTTATACTAGACTAGAATCACTCTACAGTTGAATCTTTTCAGTTTTCTGTGATCTTGTCCCTCTGGCTGGTAGGATCTTGAAAATACTACCGGCCAGAGGGACAGCTTGTGTATAAGGTAATTGGACTTAAGTGCATGCACATTTTTATTTGTAGAATAGTTTGAAACATTGTTCTTAAGTTTTATACCACACTAGAATGACTCTACAGTTAAATATTTTCAGTTTTCTGTGATCTTATCCCTCTGGCCGCTAGGATCTTGAAAATACTACCAGCCAGAGGGACAGTTTGTGTGTAAGGTAATTGGACTCAAGTCCATGCACAGTTTTATTTGTACAATAGTTTGACAATTGTTCTTATTGCTTAAGTCATAAAGCAGGCTAGAATATTGAGGATTCCCATTTATATGAAGGTTATCAGACACTTGATTTCAATGCCTTAATAAAACTTATTTTGCATTCACTCCAAGTGAAACAGAGTGCCAGGCAGTACTAGGACACATTTCTGACATGTCCAGTGGGCTCAAGTTGTACACGTCAATATTTAATATATTATTTTGTGACTTACATACTCTGTGTAAGGATAGAGGAATCTCTTCAGGAGGATTGTTAAACTTAAAGAGTTGGATACTGTTCCTTAGTATTGTAAGACTATCTGTTTATGGAATAAATGCAAATTAAAGTAACGAAAATGGCCTTCTATTGTCTTTTTTTTTGTGAATGTTGTTTACCTTTAAACAAAATAGGTTTAAGGAAATCCTTTATTTAATCAAAACGTATCACTTAAAGAACACTGACCTGACATACTCAGAAAGCCACTCTCATTGCAAAATTTCTAGTCTATTTCCCTCATGTTTATTAAGCCTGTATCCCACAAAGTCACTTCTAAATTGAGGCTTTCTAAATAACAAGTGTAAATAAGTGTAAATAGTTAATAAGTGTAACCCCAGTTACCCTAAAAATTAATCAGATTGAATAGTTTGCTGAGTTTGCATATTTGTGCACCCATGAGTAAAATTGGGGGGGAGGCAGGGGGGTGGGAGCCCCAGAAGAATAGGGGGCAGGAGGCAGGAGAGGAAAGGGTGGGAAGTGGGAGTTCTACGAAGGAGGGAATCATTTATTAAGCATTAAAATACTTTCAAAAACAAGAACCCAAATGTTTTTTGACTTATATTTAGCTTATCTTGAGATTTCTGGACTGAAGGAAAAATTAAATCTGCCCTTGGACTGAAAAACTGAGGCCAACTTCTGGTAAAATTGGAAACCCTTTTACAGTGGTTATATCATAGGTCATAAAATGTTGTCATTTAAACTGTCAAAAGATGTGAAGAGCTAGAGGAGCAAGGCTGAAAACAAAGGAAAAGAAACGCCAAAGGATTGCGCAGCTAAATGATAAGTATGTGTTTTGAGTGTCCTTATTTACAGGGGACAGGGCAAAACAGAGGAGGGCAGGAGTCGAGATAAAGGTACAGGAAGCAGGAGAACTGGGAGGTTCTGACCCCCTTTCAGCCCCCCTCCCCCCCCCCCCCAAAAAAAAAATTGTTAAACAACAGCTTAATTGAATGCGCTTAAATTTTTTAGTCAGCACACAAAACAATTATTATAAATAGAACAAATAGGGGTCCTTATGGTGTAGGTAACAGAGTTAATGATCTCCCACCCCCAGTAACCAGTCTCAGACAATGTAAATTGCACGTGATGGAATGGCACAAAATAGGCAGAAAACTCAAGTGACAAAGACTCTGGCAACCATGTTGGATGACAAGAACAATAAACTAAGCTAATTCTTTTGTTAATGGTCATCCAACATGGCAGCGATGGCATCAGTTAGATATATGCCAGTTAGTTAGATTTATGGTAATATAAATGTGCCAGGCTCTTTGTCTGCACTTAGTCCACACAAGCTTGGGCTCTTTTGACTGAACATTTTTTTACACATTTTAATTGAATCCCTATACATAGGATACACCTAAGCAAAAGAATGATTATGATTGTGGTGTCTTTGTCAGTATGGTAAGCTGTGCAAATACCATATTCTATCAATTACCATGTCTCTTTAAATAATCAGCTTGGCTTCAATTAATTCAAATCAAAGTGTTCATCTTTACCTGAACTGATCACTTGTGCTAGTGATACATTTTGAATTCATTGGTATTATCTATGTTTAGTTTCTAGAGCATCTCAGCAGGGGACAAACACCTAATTTCAACCAGGTATTTTGATCAAAAGCAAGTATCAACACTTCTCATCGCATGACAAAGTAATGGAAAATCAATTTAAACCAAACAACATGGATACCAACTACACATCTCCTATTCATAACACTTTCTTGCAGAAATTCACTATGTTTGTCTTATTTTCCAGGATGACATTCCCTCTCTCCATGAAGTGATGAAAATGCAGATCTCACAGCAAATGCTACCAAACTGAAGGAATGTACATTCAAAACAACTCAAAAGTTCTCATCAATAGTAAAATATTAAGTTTGCCCGAAAAGGATTCATCTCCATATTTCCTTAATCAGTTGTACATATATATAACAGTTTCCCTCACTAAATAAACTCTAAATCCATCGTTCAACGTAACATTCCATACTGATACTGTCATGTTCATTGATTGAGAATTATTACAATGGCAACAAAGCATGAATAGACTTTTACAGACACCATGAACTTCAGTGCAATTACCTTATACACAAACTGTCCCTCTGGTCAGTAGTATTTTTGAGATCCTACCAGCCAGAGGAACAAGATCACAGAAAACTGAAAATATTACTGCAGAGTGATTGTAGTGTAGTGTAAGACTAAGCAATCAATCAAACCATTCTACAAATAAAACTGAGCATGGGATTAAGTCCAATTACCTTATACACAAGCTGTCCCTCTGGTCGGTAGTATTTTCAAGATCCTACCGGCTAGAGGGACAAGATCCCAGAAAACTAAAAATATTACTCTGGAGTGATTCTAGTGTAGTGTAAGACTAAAGAGCAGTGTATCAAGCTATTGTACAAATAAAACTGTGCATGGACTTGAGTCCAATTACTTTATACACAAGCAGCTGTCCCTCTGGCCAGTAGTATTTTCAAGATCCTAGCGGCTAGAGGGACATGATCACAGAAAACTGAAAATATTACTGTACAGAGATAGTCTAGTGTAGTGTAAGACTTAAGAGCAATGTATCAAACTATTCTACAAATAAAACTGTGCATCGACTTGAGTCCAATTACCTTATACACAAGCTGTCCCTCTGGACGGTAGTATTTCCAAGATCCTACCGGCCAGAGGGACAAGGCAAAGGAAGTTTGAATTCGGGGATCCACCGAATCAATAAAAAAATTAGTCCTGAAGGAACGACGTATTTAAAAACGTTTGTGCCTATTATAAGTCAAAGACGTCTACAGTGTAATGTGTTAGCCGGCGTACAAATTTACGGTTTACGAACTAGACGGGAAGAGATCTAAAGAAATATACCGCATTGGCCGAACAACTCACTGCTTTACTCTCTACACATTATTCTTAACTTGTCAGGTGAATAAAAACGTACTTGTCTTGTTGATCAACATAGTTTTACCACTGGCAATTCGCATATTTATGTGATTGGTATAGTCCGCCATATTGGAATAGCCGACAATTTCCGAAAACTGCTCGACTCTGAAACTCACTCCTAGTACTCCTCGGTTGTTCTTCTGAGCGGTAGGATTTAGGCACAACCCTGTGTACTGTGAAGGCGGCTTCTTTTACATCTGGCAGGTTTACGGAAAGCTTTTGTTCCTGCAGCTTTCCAACAGGTAAATTAATTTTTTTTACTAGTTGTTGAAGTATTTGAAATACTGGAAACGTCTTGATCATCAAAGATTCCAGAAGATTTGGATGCTTTGACACGCACCCCGAAGTCTTGCTGATGTGATTTCTTGATCCTAATTTCAAATGTTCACTACTTTAACGAACAATGAAAGCAACTTTATTGGACACAGCAGTGCACCAAAACTGTTATTTTAAGAACGTTCATCCTCGTTTAAAAAACACTAATTACAATTGATGATTGTAAGCTCTCTCTTTTAGTTTGCTTAATAGCAGTAATAGTATATCTTGCCTAACACCAACTGGGCAAGTAGGCTAAGGCCCGTTTCAAACACCGTGCTGATGTCGTGCCGAACTCAATTCTTTATTTAAGCTCGACTTTGGCATGGCTGTAGCACGGCTTTTGAAACCATTTTAGAATTAAGTTCGACTCTGCCGTGTAGCACGGCGAGCTCTGTCATGCCACCCGACTTAAGCAGGGCATGGTTTCAAATGGCGTGCTATTGCTGTGCCGAACTAAATAAATAAATTATAACTACATGATAAAAGTGGACAAACTGGTTTCTTGTGAGTGGGTTCTTGGGAACAAGTTCTTGGGAACAAGTGTAAAAAAATGGCGGTATTCAGGAGAACCCTTCCACCTGTTCTGCCAGAGAATGTTTCAGAGACCGAAGAAGATTTTTGCTCAGTGGATCTGGATGAAGGAACAGACATAGGCTCAAACCATTCATCGCCTGTTGAGTTTGGTGGAAAATCAGAAGTTGAAGAAGACAGCGAATCGTTGGGTGGAGACGAAAAACATAGTGATCAAACAACAGACCAGGATCACTAATCTTCTTCCTCTAGCAATGGCATGGGTTAAAAATGCCTGTTGCAATAGTCGCTTCATTCTCCTTGCAGCCTGAGCTTGTTTAAAAATCATAAATGTACGCAAACATTAGTCAAATTCTACCATCTGGAACACCGTCCGCCATTTTGGATTTATCCATAAGACCACCGGTTAGAAATCATCTCTATTTTAAAAGCCCAGTGGATTAAACTCGATGTTTGAAACCAAGTCAGGTCAATGTCATGCTACAGTCAAGCCAAATTGAATTTCGTTCAGCACGACTTTAGTACGTCGTTTAATACGGGCCTTACAGGGCACAAAAACATCAAAAAGCAATATTCTTCTTGTTTTTCATTTTTAGGATCATGGTGGTGCTCTTGAGCTATATTAGAAGTTCACATTACACCATAAAGGTCTTTTTATTTGCCACTAGCAATTAATAAGGTTTCAAAAGTCTGGTTGTGTTATTTCATTAGGCTTTTTGAATTTCTATTTAATTATGCAGAATTTTAAGGGTTATTTTTAATTTGGCTTTTTTATGCAAATAAAGGTTATTTAGAACAGCAACTATTATTCACAGGTTGAACAAAACCACTCTCAACTACTGTAGCTCTTTGAATTTACATTGTAGGTAATTATTTTTTACCTTAGTTTTCATGACTCTCGATTCATGGATAATTGATAGAGCATTACAACAACAACTTTATTCGCTCTTGTACTTTACATTAAGAATATTTCCTGCAATCATTCATGTACTGTCAAATACAATACTTTCAGAGGGCTCAAAATTGGGACTGATACAGTCTCCAATCCGACTACATGTAACATTTCATGGCAACCAAAACTTCTGGTTTAGTTTCGATATAGTGACTACATTTTTTGTGTGTTGATGATCAATAACTGTTATTTTCTCAGACATTATGTCCTTCAAGAAAACAATGTAACTTAGTGCACATGCTGGTCCAAGATTATCCCTATTGAGCCATCATGCTATAAATGACCTCCCTAATGTTATTACACTTGGGGATGTGCTCATGTATGCAGATGATACCACATTATACTGTGTGGGGAAGAACTTTGATCAGGTCTGCTTACAATTTACATGTAATAACGTTCTTGAGCAACTTCTGCTTTGGAGTTCAATGAACAAACTCTGTATTCATCCCATAAAGTCTGAAGTTATGATCCTTAGCAAAACAGGCTTCACTGGTCCTGTCCCTCCAATCTACTTTGGAAATAATTTTATTAATGTTGTGAGTCACACCACATGTTTGGAAGTAGTCATTGACAATAGGCTTACATGGGCAATGCATGAAGACCATGAGAAGAAATCTTTTGCACAGAAACTGGGCACAATAAAAAGAATGAAGAAGCTTCCCGCCAAAGTGCTGGAGGAAATTTACTTCAAATCCATTGTACCAGCGGTAACTTATGGTATTGTGGTGTGGGGAAACTGCAGTTCTTCTATTATGGACTCTTTAAACCCTGTTCAAGCGAGAGCTGCATGAGTTATCTACCAGGATGAAAGTCTTGCAAATCTAAATTGGCTGCCAATTTCTTATATATAAAAGAAGGCTCCTTCTCCTGATGCATGATGTTTTGAATGATAAAGCCTTATATCCCTCTTTTAATTTGAGGTTAAACAACAGACCATTGCATAGGGGCGGTTTACAGATTGAAATCCCAAGGGTGAAGTACAAAGTGGGAAAGGAATCAGCACAATACAGAGGTCCAATAATCTGGAACTTTATTAATAGGTTGGTAAATTTCAATGCAGACGTTCAAATATACAGTTTTAAAACTATTCTACATAGGCTCTCACAAAACATAAATAGCTTCTCATTCAAAGCACCCATGATAGCTATGAAAGACCAAGATTTTGTTTATTTTTAAGTGTTATATTGCACCTAAGTTTCTAGATCAGCTTGAAATTTTTATTAGCCTATGGACTTCATTTTATTGATTTGATACTGAATTTGATTATGGTCAGTTGTATATTTAGATAGCATAGGGTAATTTTATAAATTATTTAGTTTATTATTTCAAATTTTATTAGTTAATTGTAGGTCCACATCAGCCTCCCTGGCTGCCAATCTTTGTAACCTGCATTACTAGATAAAATGATGAAATAACGATGATGAATCTCCATATACACATGGCTGTAAAATGTACCTAAATAACTTGACATGGGCAGTTTAATTTTACATGTAGCTGCGCAAATTTCCATTAAGTAAAGGTGTGAGTTCCTTTTGTTAAAGTTTTACACAGTTGATGCAGTAAATGGAAGAAACTAGAGAAGACCGGTAACTGAGAAGGCCAGCCAAATTTTTCTCTTGGCATTGACCTTTCAGCAAGTAGCCAAGACAACAAGAACTACATGGCATTCCCCTTTTTGCAGCATAATTTGACCTTAAATGTTTTTTTCATTAACTCTTGTTGGAACTGAGTAGAGACTGATAATGTAGTTGTTTCACTTTGATCAATTGTTTGTTTTGTTTTGGTTTTCTTTATATTTGATTACTTCCAGCGAGGTTGGAACTGAGTAGAGACTGAGAATGTAGTTGTTTCACTTTGATCAATTGTTTGTTTTGTTTTGGTTTTCTTTATATTTGATTACTTCCAGCGAGGTTAAATAAAGAAAAATTGAAAATTGTTTTATCCCATAAACAATAAGAATAAGTAACCCGGGAGCTCTGCTTTTAGGCTTGGCTAAATCTATATATATATAAATAATAATAATAATAATAATAATAATAATAATAATAATAATTTCATTTATATAGCGCCTTTTCCATAAATGTCCAAAGGCACTTTACAAAGTACACTTAATAACAATTAAATGTAAAACCTATGACAATTTTCTTACAAGGTAATTCTTAAAATAGTCTAATGTCAGAGTATGTGAAGAAATTTTGAATATTCTAATTCCACATAACAATATACTACAACAATAAGTATTAAAGCAATACAAAATTAGTGTACGCCTTTCGAAAAAAGTTGCGTCTTTGACTGTTTTTTAAAACAAACTAAGGGCTAACGTTATCGTATATTCTTCGGAAAGCTAAGGAGTTCCAAAGAGTTGGCGCGGATACCGAAAACGCTTGATAACCGTAACAACATAGATCATAGAGTGAAATGATCAATTTCTGATCCACTGGGAAACTAAGATTGCGCGTAGGTGCATAATTAGCTAAAAGATGGCAGTGGAATTTTATGGTGTTTCTCGAAGGGGCAAAGTCCAAATGTGAAATCTGGAACCGTATGCAAAGTGGAAATTTGAATCTTATCCTGGCTCTCTCTCCCACTACATGCGTGCACTCACTGCAAGGCGCATGTGTCGTCTGTTTGCTTTTGCAGGCTGGGCTGTGCTGATTGGGCTGCTGGGGTTGGTGAGATAGGATTGGTCCCGACCCCTAGCTGCGGCTCGGTCTGTCGGACTTCACGTAGAAGAATTCCATATGGGCGCACATCGTCATTATCTTTTGGAGACAGCCAGTAATCAGCTCCTTTTCCAGTTTGCGAAGCACTGATGATTATAAGGTGACCATTAGGATCAGGATTAACTCGATTCTGAAAAGCAATTTTGTACCTTTTTCCGTC
Organism: Orbicella faveolata; assembly: GCF_042242905.1. Classification (NCBI taxonomy): domain Eukaryota; kingdom Metazoa; phylum Cnidaria; class Anthozoa; order Scleractinia; family Merulinidae; genus Orbicella; species Orbicella faveolata. The sequence goes on along the minus strand of NW_028301542.1, from coordinate 3,883,392 downwards.
GTAAGTGAATGGCTGCGCGTACAACCTTTCAACCATTTCAATGCTTGGACTTGTGTAGATTCCTTTTCCAAACCGCTCTCTTGGCCCAGGTTTATAGCCCTCCTCCACGATCTTCTCTGCGCTTTCCATATCCGTTCCGTGATAAGACACAGGCCATTCTCCACTTGCTTGGCGCGTTCGGATGCCATCAGGGCCAAGCCATTCGTCGTTTTCGTACCGTCCATGAGCCCTGACCGCAAATCGCTTCCAACCGTACGGTCGCTTGTACTCGAAGCCCCCTCTCATGAATCGGTTACCATCATCTCTGACATAAGTAAAGTCGTAATCGAACTCGGGAGCAAGCTCGTCTGTGCTTACTGTGAGCGGACCTCCACCCCCTTTAAGGCGAAGCGCCAAGTAAATGGTGCTTTTGGGCTGTAATCCGTAGTCTTTGACAGTTCGATCGTCATCAAGACGCTTATTATCAAATAGTAGGTCAAACTGTCCCAGCGCTATCTGTACTTTGTCCTGAATTTGAAGTTTCATTTGTAACACAGAATGCCCCTCTGTCACCTGTAAAGTGAGTGTATCATCAAATCCAAAGAAGCCTTTCACAAAAATTGGAAACGTCTCATGTACAGGTTTTGGGGAAGGCGGTCTGAATCCCGGCGGTTTCATCATGTATGTTTGTTTAAAAACATCATGGATTGATGAAGACGTCGCCCCACCTTCCTGTAGTACCACTTCTATGCCAAGGGCTGCTGAGAATCCTGCGCTTAAAAGCCCTAACTTGGACATTTTCACCGAGGAAGGCAGTTCAAAATATAGGTGTGATAAGAATTTCCGCGTTTGGAAAACTACAAGGTGTAGGCACTACTTGGTGTAGGCACTACTTACCATATTTGGTAATTGCGCGGACCATTACGTGAGTGCCTATATTTTGCTAGAGGTCAGCTTCACTGCATTTTGCTTGCGGTTAGCTTTCACTGGTATGTTAGGGTAACTCTATATAAATTTATAGTACTGTACTGGAGTTTAAATGTAAGTTTCAGTACCCGGACCATTACGTGAGCGCCTACACCAAGTAGTTTTTTGAGATGAGGACAATTTATTCAGGATTCTAAGAAAACCAACTATATATGTCTGTTTGATTCGCCTCAGTAGGTATTGTTCAAACACTCAATAATTCATAAGCTCACTGACCTATCAAACGGTCGATAATTCATCACGGTCAATGGCTTTACATCGATAAAACCTCCTCCTTATTGGCATGCGGTGACTTATTAGCATGCAAGAAAAACAAGCCCTGAACCACCGTTTAGACTCTAAAGGATCACCCTTTGTGTGGAGTGTTTTTGAAGCCGTTCAAAAAACTCGCAGCATACGTTTCATCGTGTCTGAAACCCCTCGGCTGCGCCTCGTGGTTTTAAATCCGATAAAATCCTGCTTCTCGTTTTTTAAACATTACATGAAAGTAGAATAAACTCCCCCGCTGTGGGGAACGTGAGTGCTTTTATTGTTATTGCCAGTGAAGTGCTGGTTGACGCTGCAGATCTTGAGTATTATTATATGTTGTTATTCATAAAATAAATCTTTGCAATTTTGGTGTAGTTCTTTGAAATATGCCGAGTCACATTTTTTCACACCTATTTTTTTATGCAATGTGCAAACCAGGTGAGGTAAAAGTAGAAAACATTGACAAAAATCGGGGTTGGAAGTGGAAAAATTGGATCATGCTTATTCAATTATTCCTTGCATTTGTTCCCGAGTCGTTCATTATGCATTTTAAATTCCAGCTCGATATTCACAATTCCTTTTTTTTTAAATTTTATCTCAATTTATATCAGCGATGCTAACGCAGTATAAGCTGTAATCTTTTAACTGGCTGAAGTAATAACAACGTAGAAGGATATTTTGGGACTATAATTAAAGATAGTTGCGTAGTTTTGATTTCTAGCTTAGGAAGTCGAATTTTGAAGCAGTCCTGTGAATTAAGGAGTATGGTTTGCTTTGCGATCTCGGCTTACTGGAAAACTCGTTGCTTCTTTCAAAGGTGTTTTGAGCTGTAAAATAGGAAAACTAATCATATTTAAGGTTTGATTTAACGCAGTTGCACCTTGAAGTCGACGTTCGCATATTGATTAGGGATCATTACTGCGTGAGTAAAAGAAGACCAGATAACTTGGATAGTTATGGAAGATATGCTTGCTTTCGATATTTCATTAGGAATTAAAACTAAATTAAAACTGACGCCTTAAAGATCGAGCATTGATCCCTGAAGCAGCAGAGCAGCTTGGCGGCCCTTCTGGGCTGCGGCTCTGTAAAATTTTTTTCTCCAGGTGTTTCAGTTAAGAACTTTAGGACTTAATGGAACTTGGGTAACTTAATGTAGGACTTAATGGAACTTTGGGAACTAAAACTTATAATTTAGGTTTGAAGCATTAAACAGTATTTTAATGTTTGACGCTAAATACTGTTTCGCTTAATCCTTAAACAGCGAAGCAACTAAGGCTCAGTTTAGGCTGCGGACTAGCGTTCCATCCAGGGGCGGGAGGGGAGTAGAAATGCTCCTGGTGGTTACATGCCACAGAAGTAAACCAGATATAACCACAGTCCTGATGGGCCGCTTGACTCGTATGCAGACTCTTATGTAAAATCGTTATATGCCTTAAAATTCCACATTTACAATGGAGGCAGTCATTTTGCCTAAACAACAAGTACATCAATGAGAAAGGTAGATGCTTGAGTTTAACACATCAACATTGACAAAATCTTCAGCTTTTCCTTGATTCTTTTATAGTTTTTCTATGTTCTATTTTGCAGAAATTTCACTGTGCATAACATTATTTAACTGAACCTAAGATGTACCATTGTAATATCTAGGTTTCCATGCAGTATATACAATTCACCATTTCCTTTATCCAATTTTCAAATATTTACTATCATAAATGCAACCCAGTTACGCTTCCTAAAGCGTCTAGTTCTTAAAATAGTCTAATGTCGGAGTATGTGAAGAAATTTGGACTATTCTAATTCTACATAATAAAATACTACAACATTAAGTCTTAAAGCTATACAAAATTAATGTACGCCTTTCGAAAAAAAGTCGCGTCTTCAACTGATTTGTAAAACAATCTAAGGGCTCACGTAATCGTATATTCTTCGGAAAGCTAAGGAGTTCCAAAGAGTTGGCGCAGATACCGAGAGAGATCTGTAACCGTAACAATATAGATCATAGACTGAAATGATCAATTTCTGATCCATTGGGAAACTAAGATTGCGCTTAGGTACATAAATAGCTAAAAGATGGCGGTGGAATTTTATGGTGTTTCTCGAAGGGGCAAAGTCTAAATCTGAAATCTGAAACTGTATGAAAAGCGGAAATTTTAGTCTTATCCTGGCTCTCTCTCCCACTACATGCGTGCACTCACAGCAAGGTGCATGTGTCGTCTGGTTGTCGGATAAGAATTCCATATGCGCGCACATCGTCATTATCTTTTGGAGACAGCCAATAATCAGCTCCTACTCCAGTTTGCGAAGCACTGATGATTTTAAGGTGACCATTAGGATCAGGATTAACTCGATTCTGAAAAGCAATTTTGTACGTTTTCCCTTGGTAAGAGAATTCCTTCGCATACAACCTTTCAACCATTTCAAGGCTTGGACTTGTGTAGATGCCAATACCAAACTTAGCCCTTGGCCCAGGTTTATAGCCCTCCTCCACGATCTTCTCTGCGCTTTCCATATCCGTTCCGTGATAAGACACAGGCCATTCTCCGCTTGCTTGGCGCGTTCGGATGCCATCAGGGCCAAGCCATTCGTCGTTTTCGTACCTTCCATGAGCCCTGACCGCAAATCGCTTCCAACCGTACGGTCGCTTGTACTCGAAGCCCCCTCTCACGTATCGTTTACCATCATCTCTGACATAAGTGAAGTCGTAATCGAACTCAGGAGCAAGCTCGTCTGTGCTTACTGTGAGCGGACCTCCACCCCCTTTAAGGCGAAGCGCCAAGTAAATGGTGCTTTTGGGCTGTAATCCGTAGTCTTTGACAGTTCGATCGTCATCAAGACGCTTATTATCAAATAGTAGGTCAAACTGTCCCAGCGCTATCTGTACTTTGTCCTGAATTTGAAGTTTCATTTGTAACACAGAATGCCCCTCTGTCACCTGTAAAGTGAGTGTATCATCAAATCCAAAGAAGCCTTTCACAAAAATTGGAAACGTCTCATGTACAGGTTTTGGGGAAGGCGGTCTGAATCCCGGCGGTTTCATCATGTATGTTTGTTTAAAAACATCATGGATTGATGAAGACGTCGCCCCACCTTCCTGTAGTACCACTTCTTTGCCAAGGACTGCTGAGAATGCTGCGCTTAAAAGCCCTAACTTGGACATTTCCACGGAGGAAGGCAGTTCAAAAAAGAGCTGTGATAAGAACTTCCGCGTTTGGTTAACTACAAGGTGTAGGCACTACTTGGTGTAGGCACTACTTCCCATTTTTGGTAACTACCCGGACCATTACGTGAGTGCCTATATTTTGTTCGCGGTTAGAATCATTGCATTTTGCTTGCGGTTAGCTTTTATTGGTATGTTAGGATAACTCTTTATAAATTTATAGTACTGTACTGTAGTTTAAATTTAAGTTTCACTACCCGGACCATTACGTGAGCGCCTACACCAAGTACTTTTTGGGATGGGGACAATTTATTCAGGATTCTAAGAAAACCGACTGTATATGTCTGTTTGATTCGCCTCAATAGATATTGTTCAAACACTCATTAATAATTCATAAGCCCGGTCACCTGTCAAACGGTCGATAATTCATCACGGTCAATGGCTTTATAGCGATAAGACCTCCTTATTAGCATGCGGTGTTTTATCAGACATAAAGACACTGCATGTGACTTATTAGCATGCAAGAAAAACAGGCCATGAACCACCGTTTAGACTCTAAAGGATCACGCTTTGTGTGGAATGTTTTTGAAGCCGTTCAAAAAACTCGCAGCATGTGTTTCATCGGGTCTGAAACCACTCGGTTGCGCCTCGTGGTTTTTCGGGGTTGGATATGGAAAAATTGGATCATGCTTATTCATTATTCCTTGCATTTGTTCCCGAGTCGTTCATTATTCATTTAAAATTCCAGCTCGATATTCGTAATTCCTTTTTTTAAAATTTTATTTTACATCAGCGTTGCTAACGCAGTACAAACTGTTCCCATGAAACTTTCATTCGAAGTGAGTAACTGTATGGTCAGTAGTGACGACAGTGCGAGGAAAGGTACACAGTTGTCTCTTGCTGAAGAAAGTTACATTAATAAATAATCAGAAAAGCAATTGAGATCTCGATATGATCAGTTTATTTCTTCTAAATATGTTACTGTTAGCCGGCTTAAGTGCAAAATTTACCGCTGGGAGTAACCCTACGTTGGACTAGCATCCCATCCAGGAGGGGTGGGGGGGAGTACAAATACTCCTGGTTGCTCTATGCTACAGAAGTAAACCAGATATAACCACAGTCCTGATGGGCTGCTTGACTCGTATGCAGACTCTTTTATGTAAAACCATTATATGCCGTAAAATTCCTCATTTACAATGGAGGCAGTCATTTTGCTTAAACAACAAGTACATCAATGAGAAAGGTAACTGCTTGAGTTTAACACGTCAACATTGACAAAACCTTCAGCTTTTCCTTGATTCTTTCATATTTTTTCTATCTGCTATTTTGCAGAAATTTCACTGTGTATAACATTATTTAACTGAACCTATTAAGATACACCATTGTAATATCTGGCTTTCCATGCAGTATATACAATTTGCCATTTCTGAAATATTCACTATCATAAATGCAACCCAATTACGCTTCCTAAAGCGTCTTGTTCTTAAAATAGTCTAATGTCGGAGTTTCTGAAGAAATTTTGACTATTCTAATTGTACATAATAAAATACTACAACATTACGTATAAAGCTATACAAAATTAATGTACGCCTTTAAAAATAAGTCGCGTCGCTAAGGGCTTACGTAATCGTATATTTTTCGGAAAGCTAAGGAGTTCCAAAGAGTTGGCGCGGATACCGAGAGAGATCTATAACCGCAACAGCATAGATCATAGAGTGAAATGATCAATTTCTGATCCACTGGGAAACTAAGATTGCGCTTAGGTACATAAATAGCTAAAAGTTGGCGGTAGAATTTTATGGTGTTTCTCGAAGGGGCAACATCTAAATGTGAAATCTGCAACCGTATGCAAAGTGGAAATTTGAATCTTATCCTGGCTCTCTCTCCCGCTACATGCGTGCACTCACAGCAAGGAGCATGGATAGTCTGTTTGCTTTGGCGGGCTGGGCTGTGCTGATTGGGCTGCTGGGGTTGGAGGGATAGGATTGGATTGGACCCCTAGCTGCGACTCGGTCTGTCGGACTTCACGTAGAAGAATTCCATATGGGCGCACATCATCGTGTTTTGGAGACAGCCAGTAATCATCTCCTACTTCAGTTTGCGAAGCACTGATGATTTTAAGGTGACCATTAGGATCAGGATTAACTCGATTCTGAAAAGCAATTTTGAACTTTTTTTCGTCGTAAGAGAATTCCTGCGCGTACAACCTTTCAACCATTTCAAGGCTTGGACTTGTGTAGATGCCAATACCAAACCTAGCTGTTGGCCCAGGTTTATAGCCCTCCTCCACGATCTTCTCTGCGCTTTCCATATCCGTTCCGTGATAAGACACAGGCCATTCTCCACTTGCTTGGCTCGTCCGGATGCCATCAGGGCCAAGCCAATCGTCGTTTTCGTACCTTCCAAGAGCCCTGACCGCAAATCGCTTCCAACCGTACGGTCGCTTGTACTCGAAGCCCCCTCTCGTGTATTGTTTACCATCATCTTTGACATCAGTGAAGTCGTAATCGAACTCAGGAGCAAGCTCGTCTGTGCTTACTGTGAGCGGACCTCCACCCCCCTCAAGGCAATACCGGAGGTAAATGGTGCTTCCGGGCTGTAATCCGTAGTCTTTGACAGTTCGATCGTCATCAAGACGCTTATTACCAAATAGTAGGTCAAACTGTTCCGGTGCTATCCCCACTTTTTTCTGAATTTGACGTTTCATTTGCAACACAGAATGCCCCTCTGTCACCTGTAAAGTGAGGGTATTACCAGCTCCAATGAGGCCAATCTCACAATTACACAAGGCTCTCACAAAAATTAGAAACGTCTCATGTACAGGTTTTGGGGAAGGCGGTCTGAATCCCGGCGGTTTCATTGCGTATGTTTGTTTAAAAACATCATGGATTGAAAGCCTCGCTCCACCTTCCCGTAGCACCACTTCTTTGCCAAGGACTGCTGAGAATGCTGCGCTTAAAAGCCCTAACTTGGACATTTCCACCGAGGAAGGCAGTACAAAAAAAAAGCTGTGATAAGAACCTCCGCGTTTGGTTAACTACAAGGTGTAGACACTACTTGGTGTAGGCACTACTTACCATATTTGGTAACTACTCGGACCATTACGTGAGTGCCTATAGTTTGCTAGAGGTTAGCTTCACTGCATTTTGCTTGCGGTTAGCTTTGATTGGTATGTTAGGGTAACTCTATATAAATTTATAGTACTGTACTGTAGTTTAAATGTAAGTTTCACTACCCGGACCATTACGTGAGCGCCTACACCAAGTACTTTTTTGGGATGAGGACAATTTATTCAGGATTCTAAGAAAACCGACTATATATGTCAGTTTGATTCGCCTCAATAGATATTGTTCAAACACTCAATAATTCATAAGCCCACTGACCTATCAAACGGTCGATAATTCATCATGGTCAATGGCTTTATAGCGATAAGACCTCCTTATTAGCATGCGGTGTTTTATCAGTTATAAAGACATGCAGGTGACTTATTAACATGCAAGAAAAACAGGCCATGAACCACCGTTTAGACTCGTAAAGGATCACGCTTTGTGTGGAGTGTTTTTGAAGCCGTTCAAAAAACTCGCAGAATACGTTTCATCAGGTCTGAAACCACTCGGCTGCCCCTCGTGGTTTTAAATCCGATAAAATCCTCCTCGTTTTTTAAACATTACATAAAAGTTTTGCAAGAGCTGAATATTAAACAATAACAAACTCAATTCAAAAAGGTGAAAAACTCGATGGGTCACCGCGCTCATAAAGAATAAACTCCCCCGCTGTGGGGAGCGTGAGTGCTTTTCAGTATTGTTATTGCAAGTGCTAGTTGACGCTGCAGATCTTGAGTGTTATTATATGTTGTTATTCATAAAATAAATCTTTGCAATTTTGGTGTAGTTCTTTGAAATACGCCGAGTCACATTTTTTCACACATTTTTTTATACAATGTGTAAACCAGGTGAGGTAAAAGTGGAAAACATTAAGTGGAAAAATTGGATCATGCTTATTCGTTATTCCTTGCATTTGTTTCCGAGTCGTTCATTATTCATTTAAAATTCCAGCTCGATATTCATAATTCCTTTTGTGTAGGCACTTCTTGATGTAGGCACTACTTACCATATTTGGTAACTACCCGGACAATTACGTGGGTGCCTATATTTTGCTTGAGGGTAGCTTCACTGCATTTTGCTTGCGGTTAGCTTTCCTGGTATGTTAAGGTAACTCTATGTTAATTTATATTACTCTACTGTAGCTTAAATATAATTTTTACTACCCGGACCATTACGTAAGTGCCTACACCAAGTACCTTTTTGGGATGGGGACAATTTATTTAGGATTCTAAGAAAACCGACTATATATGTCTGTTTTATTCGCCTCAGAAGATATTGTTCAAACAGTCATTAATAATTCATAAGCCCTCTGACTTATCAAAGTGTCGATAATTCATCACGGTCAAAGGCTTTATATCGAGAAAACCTCCTCCTTATTAGATAAAAATCCGATAAAATCCGATAAAATCCGATAAAATCCTGCTTCTCGTTTTTTAAACATTACATAAAAGTTTTGCAGCAGCTTAATATTAAATAATAACAAATTCAGTTCAAACAGGTGAAAAAGTCGATTGGCCACCGCGCTTATAAAGAATAAACTCCCCGCTGTGAGGAGCTTGAGTGCTTTTATTGTTATTACAAGTGCTAGTTGACACTACAGATCTTGAGTGTTATTATATGTTGTTATTCATTAAATGAATCTTTGCAATTCTGGTGTAGTTCTTTGAAATATGCCGAGTCACATTCTTTTACACCTATTTTTTATACGATGTGCAAACCAGGTAAGGTAAAAGTGGGAAACATCAGGAGCCATAATCGGGAACGGAGACCGTAAGTCTTGGGATCCGCGCGCACCTATGATATGGGACAATTTTTCTATTTTTAGAACAAATTGCGCCATCCTGATGTCTCGCCATCCGAGATTCTCTTGCAGATTTTCGCAGCGCTGGCAGGGAATAAGGCAGGGAATAAGAACCAGGGCTCTTATATGTAGTTTTATGCTCTTAGCTAATGGGAAATGTGAGTTTTTCAGGGTCGTAAACAAGACTTCAATATCGCGCTGTGAATGAATAATATCTGCTCGCGCTAGTTGTACGCGTAAGCTTTTACGGCGTTTGTTCTGTAAAGAAAAGTTATGTAAGAAAACGTTTTACTCTGGTATCCGGTTAATTTGTGAGTTTCCCAAACAATCCTAACCAAACCCTGTTTTTGATAGTTTCTTATTGTTTCTGTTTGTTTGGCGAGTTTGCAAAAGTTTTTGAGAGGAAAGTCTGACGTGTACATTAAGTAGCTCATTTGCATAGTGCAGCGCGTACAGTTTCAAATCCGAGTCGGTGTTTTCAATTGTCAAAAAATCTTGACAAAGATTTCTTTCGTTGTCTTTGGTGCCGAGATGCTGCAACAATTTTAACCAACGCCAAAAGGCTACTAACATCACGAGTGTTTCTTTAACATAGTGAAATTTTACACCGCGAAAATAAAATAGACAAGAAGTTTTGATATTCGAGTTGATTAAAGAAAGCGTCATCGTAATTTTGCGGATTAGTTCTGCTGTATTCACATATTTTTAGCTAAGCTTTTGACATGTTCTCAAACATTTATCAACCTTAAACATATATAAAACTAGAGATATTAAATGAGTTCGATGTACGTTTTCACACGAAAGTGGGGAAGTCCAATTTGTCATTTTTTACTGACTGTACAAAACACGCATCGGCGGGCGCAATATTCATCGACAACAGACAATTTATTGGATTTTTACACAAACAAAACTGAGCAGCATCTACAGACAGGAACTTAATTGTCACTTATTGGGCCTTGATAAAACATCAAGCGTTGCTTACAATTCAGGCGAAACTAAAACTTGCAATTATTTTTTTTACTTTTCGAGACTTTGGCGAAATCCTCGCAAGAGTGTGGCAAGAGGAGAGAAACTTTGAAGTCCTGAAACGCTGCTATATTCAAATATATCCCACTAGTTTTTTGCTGTGTTTTGGAAAAGCGGTTAATCTTCAACATGGGTGAAACTTAGAGTGGAGTAATGTGGAGCTCTTTTAAAAGAGGCAGCGGAACACAACTTGGTCAGTGATATAAAGCGGCACATAACTAAATTAAACACTGTCTTACTTCACTCAAACTGGAGCAGCTTGCGACGAAAATACTGAAGTAAAATTCCAAGAGACATGAACGTATTGAGTTGTGGGCCTTAAGTATCAAACGTTTCGGGAATTTCGGACGCCATTTTTTCGCGCTACATTCGCAAAAATCCTCGCAGCATGTACGCGCGTACGCCGCACGGGATAGCGCAATTTGTTCTTAAAATAGAAAAATTGCCCCATATCATAGTACAGGCGGCCGAGACGTTGAATACGATTAATATGTGACATTATGCTGTCGGCGATTGCGTTACAATTTTAGCCGTTTGTAAGACAATGTACGAGAATTCTTCGAAAATTACTCTAAATGCTACGTGTAGAAACCAATTTGAATAAAATAGTTTACCTTATGTTTGCATTGCGTTATTTTGATGTCTCTAGGCTCCTGAAGGTGGTTTAGAGCCATTTAAGCGAGTTTTACTTTCTGGCGGTTTGCTTCCCCTAAAGAGAAACGAAAGGCGGGCGACCCACTGGGCAACCCACTGGCCCGGCGGCCCGCACTCATAGCTCCGTAAATTCCACAAAAATGGTCTAATCTCGTCAAAATTGCCTCATGGCAGCCGTCGGTAACTCTTCTTCCCATTCGCTTTCTCCCAAGGTTCCAAAGTTTATCTTAACCGCCCGAGAATCGCTGGTTTTCCAGTTCTTGTTTTCTATTTCTGTTCCATCTCCATCGGTAACCGATTATCTTGGCCACAGGATTTGAATTTCTAGCTTAGCGACCGCACCATCGTGACAAAGTTACTACTATCCGTCGAGAGGCACGGGACATTTTTTGATCATGCAAATTGCACCGTGCCGCGGTGTATAACTAAAATTAGCGCCTAAAAGCACTGCTGTTAACTGCAAAAGTACAAGAAGCAAACAATGTTCAGATGAATTTAGCGCCTAAAAGCACTGTTAACTGCAGCGAGAGATGGCAACGAGTAACTGACCAATGCTCCGTGCCTCCCGACGGTTGGAGGCAACTTTGTCACGATGGCGAGGTCGTTAAGCTAGAAATTCAAATCCTGTGCCCAATATAATCGGTTACGGATGGAGATGGAGCAGAAATGGAAAGCAACAGCTGGAAAACCAGCGATTCTCAGGCGGTTAAGATAAACTTTGGAACCTTGGGAGAAAGCGAATGGGAAGAAGAGTTATTGACGGCTGCCATGAGGCAATTTTGACGAGATTAGACCATTTTTGTGGAATTTACGGAATTGTGGAATTTGCTGGCAAATAACATGTTTATTTTTTTTTCCTGCAGTAAATTGGTTTTATAGATTACAAATGGGTTTGTTTACGCAACTCTTGTCATTGAATCGGCTTGCGCGCCGTCTGCTAACGATTTGAAAAAGATCTTGGCAACGAGCGAGTAACTCAGATAGTAGAAAAAGAAAGATGTATTAAAAAACAGATTTTTTTCGAACTACTTTGTGTTAGTTGCATTTATTTCACCAGTTAAGTTCTCCAAAGTTTTTTTTGCGGTGTGAAATTTCGTGCGAAGTTACTACAAAAACAATTTCTGTCAGTCGTTGCTTTTAAAATCGCATCGTCCCTTTTCTACCGTAAATTGAATAGCAGAAAGCGAAGAAATTCACATATTCGTTAAGTGTATTCCATAGAGATTCTTCTAAATACAGTAACGATCAGAGAGGTAAACTCGACTGAAATTGACTCAAATCTTACGGCGAGAGAAACACAGGATTACGCGCCATTACTGCGCCAAGCTACAAACAATTATAAAGCAAACTCTCACAACTTCAAAACACTCAATTGAATTTTCTTACAGTGACTTTCCTTGCCATTTTAAAGTGAACAGAGATAAACTTGCGTTGACTAATCGTCGATGGATGTGTAAAAAGGGCAAAAGATTGACGACTACGGCTAACTTTTAGAAGCAAAATTTAGGCAGCGGGAAAAAAATCCGGCCCGTGGGCCGTATCGTAAAAAGCTGGACCGGTCACGTGCGTAAGATTAGCCAATCAAATTCGAGGATTTAGGAATCCGGCCCGCTCAGATGCTTGAGAAAAAAATAATTAACAATTATCCACCACTTTCACCGACACTCAGGTGAATAATTGTTTTAGTATATACCACACAAGCTGAATAACTAGTGGACCAAAGAGTAACCTTATTTGTTTAAGAGTAACTTTATTTGAAACGGAAAGCCATTTTGTTTTTCTTCGGCTGCTCGGAGGTGAGTAGTACTTGGCTACACACCCCCGAGCTAGCCAATCAGCGTGCGCGAAAAGTACTATTCACTTGTGTGGTATATACTAATTAAAGATAGTTGCGCAGTTTTGATTTTTAACTTAGGAAGTAGAATTGTGAAGCAGTCCTGTGAATTAAGGAATATGGTTTCCTTTGCGATCTCGGCTTACTGGAAAACTTGTTGCTTCTTTCAAAGGTGTTTTGAGCTGTAAAATAGGAAAACGACACCTGTTTGTTTTAGGCCCAGTTCAAACGTCGCATTTCACATGTGCCGAATTTAATTCTTATTTTGATCGACTTAAATACGATATTTGATTCAGACGTCGAATATAATGCTGCCAAATTGAACTCTGTTCGCCGCCAGAATATCCCCAGTGTAATAATGGGTAACAAATGAATCATAACAATTTACTATAATTTAAGCATTATATTTGGCACATGTGAAATGCGACGTCTGAATCAAATGTGGAGCCTAAGTTGAATCTTCGACTGTTTCAGTCTCAGATTCGGCAAATTCGAAACTGCCGAATTTAACTGATTCAAACGTCGTATTTCACATGTATTTGATGCTCGAATTAAATTCGGCACATGTGAAATGCGAAGTTTGAACCGGACTTGAGGCAATCGCACCTTGAAGTCGACGTTCGCTTAATGATTAGAGATCATTATGATCATTACGGTCAATGATCACTGCATGAATAAACGAAGACCAGATAATTTGGACAGTTATGGAAGATATGCTTTCTTTCGATATTTCACTGGGAATTAAAACTAAATTAAAACTGAGGCCTTAAAGATCTAGCATTCATTTAAACCTTAGATGACAAATATTGTTTGGCTTGATCCCTGAAGCAGCAGAGCAGCTTGGCGGCCTTTCTAGGCTGCGGCTCTATAAGAATTTTTTCTCCAGGTGTTTCAGTCAAGAACTTTAGGACTTAATGGAACGTAACTTCGGGAACTTAATGTAAGACTCAATGAAACTTTGGGAGCTAAAACTTATCATTTAGGCTTGAAACATTAAACAGTATTTTAAGTGTCATTGTCACTAGGGACCAGGCAGGGTCCACGGATCGAGGTCGGCCGATTCCCTCCAAACTCTCAGCATTTTGTCCCTATCAGATAAGATAACGACCGGTGGTATGTTTAGTAAAATAAAATAAATTTCATAGAATTTAGACCACCCCCTAGTTTTTGGTGCTATTTTGGTCACGTGAGACGGGAAATTTGGGTAAGCTTCCATGAATGATTTTACGTACTTCGCATTAGCCTTATTCATTTATACGAACGGTACATACTTCCCAGCCAATAAACAGCTCATGTCTCCAATATAAACGAATTTGGCTAAAAATAACTTACTTTGGAGCGCTTCCAAATATCATCTATTCGTGGCTATCGTGAGCAAGAAGAATTTTTGCAATTTTCAAAGCTGGTTTTCTCCAAAGTGCGGCAGTTTATTTCCAGATCAAAAGTATTTTTTATTAGTCTGTCCTAAAGTCTTTAAAAATACGCAAACTCTCATTTGGCAAATTAAAATCCTGTCGCGTGAGCTTTCTCACGACTTTAACCTAATTTCCCAATTTGCATAATTGTAGTTTTTCCCGGAAATATTTCACGCTTGACTAATTTGCGACGCATTTCACGTATTTATGACTAAGAGCAACACATTACTTTTTCAGATTAGTACAGTGGCTTTGCATAGTATACTGCACCGGAGCATTTTGTCAAACTCTTTGAAATATTGAGCGGTTCTGATTTTTGGTAGAAGTACACCGTCAGGAAGGATAATTTTCCATTCCTTATCTTATCATCTGCAGACAGCTGTGGTCGATTCTTTACACTGATCCAATTCGCTGATGTTGCTCTTTGCAATATGAATGTTACTTTGACTTGCTCGTTCAGTTCTCCTGATTCTGCCTGTAGTTTGGAGGGCACGGGTCGCAGATTGTACCCCTGTTGGCATGTAAGCTAGACATTACTGCACATCTACTAAGCCTGGGAGTGAGCTCAAGGCAACAGCAAACCGGAGACGAAAACGTTAATGAGGTTGACCTGATCCTGAATAGAGCTGGATACTTTGTTACAACCGAAAACGAGAAAATATCAATGACAATATGCCCGAGACATAGGGAAAAAAAAAAAAACTACAGACTGGGCCGGCAGAAAGAGCAACACATGCTCGTATCCAAGTCATCGAGGACCGCGGAAAACTATAATGAAACCGCGCCGCGTAAACGCCACCTTGTCGGAAGAAATTTATCAATTTCACCATGCCACAGTTCCCATCGGCTCGGGTAAGTTCAAACTGAGTGCAGCCAGACCGCAGCCATAATCCTCAGAATTACGGGGTGGGCTTGACTGGTAAGTACAAACGAAAACTTTATTTCGAAGGTGCGTATTTTAATTTGCGCTTGTTCATATGGTCAGTACATAAATTTTAATTTTTATTGGAATATGCCAAGAGGAGGAAGCCAGACGTAACCCATGCCATTGTTTTTTTGTGTTTGAATGAGCTTTTAGCTTTTAGTCGACTCTTTTAAATAAACAAAGGCATTGCTCGATTCTGTTATATTGTCTGATATCCTTATAACTTTTTCGGAAAAAAGGGAGGGAGGGGGTGGGGCGTTATGGTAGTACTTCGAGGTGGACTGACGTGGTAATTTGCTAATCAGGCACCCTGCCTGCAAAATGACTTCAAATGGGAGAGAATGGGGAGGAGGGGAACCAGGAGGGGGCCTGGAGGGAATGGGAAGGTGGATGGGACTGCAAGGGACGCCCACCGCCCATTATTTCACGCGCCTTCCTTCCTTTGGCTGTCATGAAAGGAAATTACAGCACTTTGATTTGGTGTTACGTAAGTGCACAAACCAGATTGACAACAACAACAACAACTTTATTTGCACTCAGCTAGAAATTAAATGAACAAAACTAAGTTAAAATAAAAAGAGTACATGGCTGCCCGAAATAACCTTAATGGGCTAATAAGACTGGGCAGCCATCCTTAGTTAAGCTGGGTACGATGACGATGACGATGACCATGATGACGATGGTTACGGTGACGGTAAGGGTGACTCACGTTGATGGTGATCGTGATGGTGATTGTGGTCAGTATTGTTAATCTATTTATCATTATCATTTTTATTGACAGCTGTGTGTTCCAACTGCCACGGAGCACACTACAAATCCCGTAAGGCTCGCTGTTTCATGTCTGGAGAGCAGGTAAGCTACTACACATTGCCCATTCATAGCTTAGTACTCAGAGGATTTTTTGATGCGCCCCACAGGTGCCCTGATATCTGTAACGACTGGCAACATGAATAAAAGGTATCTTTGTTGGTTTTCCTTTCTTTTCTTCAATGGGTGTCCGTTTTGAATCGTTTAGGCGTGGTCGATTTCCGAGAGGCTGTGGACCTAGTTATAAAGATAGCGGTTTATCCGAGTTTTCCGATCACGCGTCGAGAACGGTTTCTGAATGGCAACTTGGTCCCGGCCCTAACTAAAATTCAACCGCTCTTAAATAATGACCAGTGCTTGAAGACACCAACAAGAACAAAAATGCGAGGGCGCCCTTTGGCATCGGCTAGGAAACACATACAGAGCTTCCACAGTTACATGTATTGGAGATCTTTGTGGAATTGCTAATAATCTTGCTCATAATTTGCTAATCCATTTGATTACGCTTCAGGATCCTTACTCAGACACCTTGGGGATTGGAGTCGATATCGAGGAGTCTGACTCCGCCACTTTCTGTGTCATTACTGTTTGTGAGGAGAGCACAATGCCAGCCACGGTGTGTGCAGAGGTCTCAAGTACTGGTGAGGGGTCAGAAACAGTCTCTTTGCAGTCCCATTTGTCCCAAGCCTCGATACCAGAAGAAGAGATTAGCATATGGGTTGACGAGATGGAGGAACAAAACAGCAAACGGCAGAAATTAAACGAAGCTGTCCACAGCATCTCAGGTGGCCGGTACAGCCCTGTAATGTCCACCCTGAGCACGACCTGGGACGACGTCTCTGACACCCAGCAGCGATATTACATCCGCAAAGCTATAGAGACTATAGCGACCTCATTGTCTGTCATCACTCCCGGCCAAGAAGAACTGGTTTGGAAGGCGTTACAAACGGAGGTACTTTTGGATCCAAACAGAGACAACCAAGGAAAGCGCAAGCGTTTTGATCCCAACTCTGGTCTTGTCGACATTTTAGTCAAGGCCTATGGGCAAGCAGGTCATTGGCAAACAAAGCGACAGATCCTTTCCCTCTATGCAGACGACTTTTCAAGAGCTGAGCTTCAAGAGATGATCCCTGGGCTCTCCAAATGGCGCATTGATCAAGCTCACCAGCATGCAACAGAAGCCGGAAAAGGCCAACCACTCCCCGAGATTCCTAGTTTCCGTACAAGAATTGAGCACGAAAAGGTGGATGATTTCATTGAATATATCTCAAGACCAGAATTTGTCCAGGACGTGGCTTTAGGGACCAAAACTTTCAAGCTTGACTCGGGAGAGAAGATTATCATACAGGCGGTCATTAGGACTGTCATCCCTTCACGCATCATCAGACAATATTTAGACTATTGTAAAGAACAAGAGTTCGAGCCAGCGAGCCAGCGTTCTCTCTACCGAATGATTGAGGTGTGTTCGGCCTCTATGCAGAAATCCCTTCAGGGACTTGACAACACCACTGCAGAGGGTACAGAGGCATTTGACCAGGTATTTTTGATGTTGGAGGGCTTAGCAGATCAGGGCATCAGCGTGACTGCCACTCAGAAATTACTAAAGGATGGAAAAAGGTACTTGACGAATGATTTCAAGACACATATCGGACGAGGTGAACATTGCGGTGATCACTGCACGGTCCATGCACTAAGTGACAGTAGTGCATGGGAGTTTAGGAGCGAATGTGATCACCAACACTGCTACGAATGTGAGCGCTGTGAGAGTCTGGGAGGAGTACTGAGAGAGGTGGCAGGGATGCAAGACAAAGCGGACATGACAGAAGAGGTGAGGGGTAGGCTGACGTTTGAGTACACAGAGTGTGTGCGCAACATACAGGCTTGGAAGGCTCACTTGCTACGGTCAAGTAACCAGGACGAAGCCAAGCAACATATCCTCCAGAAGTTAGACGAGAACTCGTGTCTTGTCATAATGGACTGGGCGATGAAGTCTCTGCCTGTGCTGACTGATTTTTTTGGCAAGAGGGGAAGAAGCTGGCATATCAGCGCAGTAATCACTAGAGCAACAGTGGAAAGCAAGCATAAAGTCGAGTGTTTTGTACACATTTTCAACAACTGCTCCCAAAATGGCTTTGCCGTTCTTTCAATCATAGAGGACTTGCTGCACAAAGTCAAACAAGAGTATCCAGTTGTGCCAACAGCCTACCTCCGATCAGATAACGCTGGATGTTACCACAATGGGCATCTGTTGCTAAGTCTTAGAGAAGTGGGGGTGAGAACCGGTGTCAGGCCAATGCGATATGATTTCTCAGAGCCGCAGGCTGGTAAGGACATCTGCGATAGGAAGACTGCTGCTATGAAGGCACACATACAGCGCTGGGTTAACGAGAGGCACGACGTCGTCACTGCTGAGGATATGAAAACAGCACTAGAATCCCATGGTGGTGTCAAAGGGTGCAGAGCAGCGGTGGTCGAGGTGCACACGACCAGGGAGAGAAACAAAGATAGCAAGATACCAGGTATTAGCGTGTTGAACAATTTCCAGTATGAGGAGTGTGGCATCCGTCTGTGGAAAGCGTACGACATCGGCCCTGGACGCCTCATCCCCTATAGTGGTCTTGGAGTTACACCACAAGGAGATACTGGGCTAAGGGTGATAAAGCCATTTGGTCAAGCTACACACAGGGGAAGTGTGGGTGAGAGCGTCAGGCACCAGTCCGAGATCTACTCTTGCCAAGAGACTGGATGCGTCCTCACGTTCAAGACCCAAGCAGAGGCAGACAACCATATGGATACGGGCAAGCTCCGTCTTGAGGTGGACTGCGAGTCCATGTATGACCGCGTTAGGAGGAAATGGGCGGGAATTACGACAGGGGTGACGTTTACTCCGGATGTGCCATCAACCTCATCGCAAGGTGAGGATAGTGGCAGCGCTGTCAGAGGATATGACCCTAGACCATTGGGGTGGGCTCTGAAGATAACAAAACGACCCACCAGAATGACTGATAACGTCAAGGCCTTCTTGATGAAGAAATTTGAAGAGGGTGCAAGAACTGGAAACTAGGCCGATCCTCTGCAGGTAGCGAGGGAGATGAAGACCCTCAGAAATGAAGACGGAGAGCTCACGTTTAAGCCCGAAGAGTGGAGGACTGCGCAGCAAATCAGTAGCCTGTTTTCACGTCAGACAGCGGCGCTGCGTCATAGGGGTATTGATGCGGAGGAAATCCCTGAGGAAGACATCGAGGCCGCAGAGTAGGAAATGGCCCTTGACACCCTTAGAAGTTTGTTGATGGATGATATGGGTAAGCCAAGCCATCCAATCATCGTGGGTGTTAGCAATATCTGCGAACTTGTAAAGAACAAGAACCTTGACTCACTCAGTCAACTGGCAGTTCTGAAAGAAATCTGCAATCAGCTACACTTGGCGACAAGTGGACCGCTGTCAAGAAAAAGACTTTCTTCGAGGCCATTGAAAAATTTTCTGAGAGTTGCGCATGTTTTCAAAAATAAAGTCACATGGTTTTAGTAGGGAGGATCTCTTTGCTTCTACCCACATCTTCTCTATTGGGGCCTTTTAGGTAGGTGCAGGGACCCTTACATTACAGGGTTTATAAATACTTGTAAAATTGTAAACAATATAAGACTGAAAACTGAATGAATGCTATGGTAAACACAGTAAAACGAAAACTGCAAGGATTTTTACGTATTGCTAAACGCCAGCTGTCCGTTGCCATGCTTAAATGCTATCATGGATAAAACCAATCTGGGGTTTCTTCATCGACGAAAAAGCTGCGCTTAAAGAAATAGGAGGAAGATTTCAGCAGCAATAAGCACGGATTGATCAGCTTTAGCAACGTTTTGTCACTTTCCCAGCCAGGAATCTATTACGTAACAGTGTATTAAGTTTCGACTCAATAATTTGCACAGCCATGTTACTTAATGTTCGAATTACATTTCCTCTTCCACCGAATTGACTGTCATTTCGGCAACTTGTTTGCCTTCCATCACATGTGGTGAAAAAAATAACTCTGGTAGTCTCCAAAACTGTTCACTAACTTACAAAACACAATCTTGAGTTTGTCTGGCATACTAATTTGCATATCCGTGGTTATTAAAATGACAGAATTCGATTCGCGAACTGTCATGTTCGTTGTGGACTGTCAACGTCTGCAAGATCGAAACAACAATAGTTTCAAAAACAAGAACTTAAAGAAAATTTGTTTCATTAGGTGTAGGGTCATCATCGCTTGTATGTAATATCAACAAATACGCCAAGTTTTCCGGGCAAAAATCGACAACATGCAAATTAGTCAAATTTGAAGAAAGCTTACGGGAGGGGATTTTGACCCACCAAATGACAAAATACGCGGTTGAAGTATAGCCACTTATCTCAAAAAGTTATATTTTTCTCTTAGTCATAGTAAAAAAGCCAATAAACGGCTCTAACATGTCGCAAATTAAGAGGAAATTTTTCCCGGAAAAACTACAATTATGCAAATTGGGAAATTAGGTTAAAGTCGCGAGAAAGCTCACGCGACAGGATTTTAACTTGCCAAATGAGAGTTTGCGTATTTTTAAAGACTTAAAGACAGACTAATAAAAACTAGTTTTGATCTGGAAATAAACTGCCGCACTTTAGAGAAAACCAGCTTTAAAAATTGCCAAAATTCTTCTTATTTACTATAGCCTCTAAGTGATGATATTTGGAACCACTCCAAAGTGAGTTATTTTTAACCAAATTCGTTTATATTGGAGACATGAGCTGTTTATAGGCTGGGAAGTATGTACAGTTCGTATAAATGAAAAGGCTGATGCGAAAAACGTAAAATCATTCATGGAAGTTTACCCAAATTTCCCGTCTCACGTGGCCAAAATAACACCAAAAACTAGGGGGTGGTCTAAATTCTACGGAATTTATTTTATTTTACTAAAAATACCACCGGTCGTTATCTTATCTGAAAGAGGAAAAATGCTGAAAGTTTGGAGGGAATCGGCCGACCTCGATCCGTGGACCCTGCCTGGTCCTTACTGACAGTGACACTTAATATTTGACGCTGAATACTGTTTCGCTTAATCCTTAAACAGCGAAGCAACTTAGCCACAGTTTAGACTGCGGACTAGCATCCCATCCAGGGCGGCAGGGGAGTAGAAATGCTCCTGGTTGCTCCATGCCACAGAAGTAAACCAGATATAACCACAATCCTGATGGGCCGCTAGACTCGTATACAGACTCTTATGTAAAATCGTTATATGCCTTAAAATTCCACATTTACAATGGAGGCAGTCATTTTGCCTAAAAAACAAGTACATCAATGAGAAATGTAGATGCTTGAGTTTAACACATCAACATTGACAAAACCTTCAGCTTTTCCTTGATTCTTTCATACTTTTTCTGTCTTCTATTTTGAAGGAATTTCACTGTGCATAACATTATATAACTGAACCTAAGGCCCAGTTCAGACCCGTGCTTCTGCCGTGCCGAACTAAATTCAGGATTTAAGTTCGACAAAAGCACGGCAGAAGCACGATGTCTGAATCAAACTTTTGCATTAAGTTTGGCAAGCAATTAAGTTCGACAAGCTCTCCCGTGCTACACGACTCTGGCACGGCAGTGATTCAGACGTCGTGCTTTTGCCACGCTAAACAAAATTCATAAATTATAGTAATATATTTTGGCGAGATTGCGTTCCCACGGGGAGTTAGGAGGAGAATTGCTACGAGGCATTACTAAATGCTGAATTTGGTTCGACTCTGGCACGACGTCTGAATCAGAATTGTTTCTTTGCCGTGCTACAGTCGAACCAAATTGCAATTTAGTTCGGT
This sequence comes from Orbicella faveolata, assembly GCF_042242905.1. Taxonomy (NCBI): domain Eukaryota; kingdom Metazoa; phylum Cnidaria; class Anthozoa; order Scleractinia; family Merulinidae; genus Orbicella; species Orbicella faveolata. The sequence goes on along the minus strand of NW_028301542.1, from coordinate 3,861,631 downwards.
ACGGCAAACGCACGACGTCTGAACTGGGCCTAAGATATACCATTGCAATATCTAGGTTTCCATGCAGTATATACAATTCACCATTTCCTTTATCCAATTTTCAAATATTTACTATCATAAATGCAACCCAGTTACGCTTCCTAAAGCGTCTTGTTCTTAAAATAGTCTAATGTCGGAGTATGTGAAGAAATTTGGACTATTCTAATTCTACATAATAAAATACTACAACATTAAGTCTTAAAGCTATACAAAATTAATGTACGCCTTTCGAAAAAAAGTCGCGTCTTCAACTGATTTGTAAAACAATCTAAGGGCTCACGTAATCGTATATTCTTCGGAAAGCTAAGGAGTTCCACAGAGTTGGCGCAGATACCGAGAGAGATCTATAACCGTAACAATATAGATCATAGACTGAAATGATCAATTTCTGATCCATTGGGAAACTAAGATTGCGCTTAGGTACATAAATAGCTAAAAGATGGCGGTGGAATTTTATGGTGTTTCTCGAAGGGGCAAAGTCTAAATCTGAAATCTGAAACTGTATGAAAAGCGGAAATTTTAGTCTTATCCTGGCTCTCTCTCCCACTACATGCGTGCACTCACAGCAAGGTGCATGTGTCGTCTGGTTGTCGGATAAGAATTCCATATGCGCGCACATCGTCATTATCTTTTGGAGACAGCCAATAATCAGCTCCTACTCCAGTTTGCGAAGCACTGATGATTTTAAGGTGACCATTAGGATCAGGATTAACTCGATTCTGAAAAGCAATTTTGTACGTTTTCCCTTGGTAAGAGAATTCCTTCGCATACAACCTTTCAACCATTTCAAGGCTTGGACTTGTGTAGATGCCAATACCAAACTTAGCTCTTGGCCCAGGTTTATAGCCCTCCTCCACGATCTTCTCTGCGCTTTTCATATCCGTTCCGTGATAAGACACAGGCCATTCTCCGCTTGCTTGGCGCGTTCGGATGCCATCAGGGCCAAGCCATTCGTCGTTTTCGTACCTTCCATGAGCCCTGACCGCAAATCGCTTCCAACCGTACGGTCGCTTGTACTCGAAACCCCTCTCACGTATCGTTTACCATCATCTCTGACATAAGTGAAGTCGTAATCGAACTCAGGAGCAAGCTCGTCTGTGCTTACTGTGAGCGGACCTCCACCCCCTTTAAGGCGAAGCGCCAAGTAAATGGTGCTTTTGGGCTGTAATCCGTAGTCTTTGACAGTTCGATCGTCATCAAGACGCTTATTATCAAATAGTAGGTCAAACTGTCCCAGCGCTATCTGTACTTTGTCCTGAATTTGAAGTTTCATTTGTAACACAGAATGCCCCTCTGTCACCTGTAAAGTGAGTGTATCATCAAATCCAAAGAAGCCTTTCACAAAAATTGGAAACGTCTCATGTACAGGTTTTGGGGAAGGCGGTCTGAATCCCGGCGGTTTCATCATGTATGTTTGTTTAAAAATATCATGGATTGATGAAGACGTCGCCCCACCTTCCTGTAGTACCACTTCTTTGCCAAGGACTGCTGAGAATGCTGCGCTTAAAAGCCCTAACTTGGACATTTTTACCGAGGAAGGCAGTTCAAAATATAGGTGTGATAAGAATTTCCGCGTTTGGAAAACTACAAGGTGTAGGCACTACTTGGTGTAGGCACTACTTATCATATTTGGTAATTGCGCGGACCATTACGTGAGTGTCTATAATTTGCTCGAGGTTAGCTTCACTGCATTTTGCTTGCGGTTAGCTTTCACTGGTATGTTAGGGTAACTCTATATAAATTTATAGTACTGTACTGGAGTTTAAATGTAAGTTTCACTACCCGGACCATTACGTGAGCGCCTACACCAAGTAGTTTTTTGAGACGGGGACAATTTAATCAGGATTCTAAGAAAACCGACTGTATATGTCTGTTTGATTCGCCTCAAAAGATATTGTTCAAACACTCATTAATAATTCATAAGCCCGCTTACCTTTCAAACGGTCGATAATTCATCACGGTCAATGACTTTATATCGATAAGACCTCCTTATTAGCACGCGGTGTTTTATTAGATATAAAGACACTGCAGGTGACTTTTTAGCATGCAAGAAAAACAGGCCATGAACTACCGTTTAGATTCTTAAGGATCATTTTAAATTCGATAAAATCCTGCCTCTTGTTTTTTGAGATTGGAAGTAGAAAAGTTGGATCATGCTTATTCATTATTCCTTGCATTTGTTCCCGAGTCGTTTATTATTCATTTAAAGTTACAGCTCGATATTCATAATTCCTTTTTTTTTTAATTTTATGTTAATTTATATCAGCGTTGCTAACGCAGTACAAGCTGTAACCTTTTATCTGCTCAAAGTAATAACAACGTAGAAGGATATTTTGGGACTATAATTAAAGATAGCTGCGCAGTTTTGATTTCTAACTTAGGAAGTAGAATTTTGAAGTAGTCCTGTGAAGTAAGGAATTTGGTTTCCTTTGCGATCTCAGCTTACTGGAAAACTCGTTGCTTCTTTCAAAGTTGTTTTGAGCTGTAAAATAGGAAAACGAAACATACTGAAGGTTTGTTTTAGGCCCAGTTAACGTTCAAACGTTGCATTCCACATGTGTCGAATTTAAATAATTCCTATTTTGATCGACTTAAATGCGGTATTTGATTCAGACGGCGAATTTAATGCTGCCAAATTACTGCGCCTTTCAATAACATGCGGACTCTAAAATTCAAAGCTCAACCAATAAATGCGTTTTTCGCCACCGTCAATCAAATGTTCGGCGGCTCCTCCCATCTTCCGACTACTGCCGAACACTGTTTCTTTGTCTGAACTGTGCTCAACGATTTGATTACCTCGCTCTCGGAAGTAATCGGAAACCGGGAGGAGCCGAACATTTGATTGACGGTAGCGAAAAACGCATTTGTCGGTTGAGCTTTGAATTTTAGAGTCCGCGTGCAATTGAAAGGTGCAGTAAACTCCGTTCGCCGCCAGAATATCCCTAGTGTAATATTGGGTAATAAATAAATCATAATATTTTACTATAATTTATGCATTAGATTTAGTTAAATTAACAAATTGAGGTCAGTTTTTTATGCGTCTGTCCTCTTATTGATGATAAATTGCGTCATAACATTGTCAAAGTGGGTGTGGAACCACGAGCTGCAGGCGAGTGGTTCGGCAGTAATCTTTGACAGTGTTATGACGAAATTTATCATCAATAAGATGACAGACGCATAAAAAACCGACGTCAATTTGTTTTTTACAATAACAAGACCCAAAAATGGTCAAATGCCGAGAATAAATGAGGGGAAAAGACGCCGTAAGCTTGCCGTAAGCAAAGACAAGTGAATTTTTTTCAAAATGACGCCAACATTGTCAATAGCTTTTCTCCCTTTTTGATTGGCTACTTACAAAAAGTTCACAAAATCTCATTGGTTAAAAAGTTGACAGTTTGACAGCTGAGAGTTGAACTTGAAAGCTTGCAGTAGTTAAAATTTTATCCGTCTGTACTCCTATTGATGATAAAAATGAGCCAATCAGCGCGCGAGAAATTAGACAAATATTGTAAAATGTCGAATCTAAGTCCAATCTTCGACTGTTTCAGTCTCAGATTCGGCAAATTCGAAACTGCCGAATTTAATTGATTCAAACGTCGCATATAACATGTATTTAATGCTCGAGTTAAATTCGGCACAGGTGAAATGCGACATTTGAACCGGGCCTAAGGCTCGCGCCCAGTTGCTCCTTGAAGCCAACGTTCGCATCGCGGCGTGAATATAAGAAGACCAGATAACTTGGATAGTTATGGAAGGTATGCTTTCTTTCTATACTTCAGTGAGAATTTACACTGAATTAAAACTGAGACCCTACAATATCTAGCATTAATTTAAACCTTAGATGACAAACATTGTTTGGCTTAATCCTTGAAGCAGAAGAACAGCTTGGCCTTTTTAGGCTGCGGCTCTATGAGAATGTTTTCTCCAGGTGTTTCTTTGGGAACTAAAACTTATAATTTAGGCTTCAAACATTAAACAGCATTTTAATATTTGATGCTGAATACTGTTTGACTTGATTCTTAAAGCAACGGAGTAACTTTAGCCTTTTTAGGCTGCGGCTCTTCGAGACTTCATTATTCCTGCAGGTGTTTCAGTTAGGAACTTTAGACTTAAAAGTTAGGCTTGAAACATTAAACATTAATTTAAATCTGTCTACTCTCTACTTTGCCCCGCACCAATACACTTTCCTTTCCCTTTGCAGCTCATTCTCGTCCCCAGAGCCTCCGTTTCTTTTGGTCACGTGGTCGGAGAAACTCGTCAACGACATTTTAAGACGAGTAGCACTGGGGACGAGAATGTTTGCAGCTTCGAGAGCTGCATTAAAATCCCGTTGCTGTTTGCAGGTACCTTTTTAGGAGGTGTCTGAAGAAGACGAGACTATCAACTGAAACTATAGAGTTGCACCATTTTCCTGAAAAAATGAACAGAGATTTGTACACTGTACATGTATACAAATGACGTATCTAAATTAATTCAGTCGAAAGTCAAACCCAGGTATAATTTTCTTAAGGCATTGCGAAATAATTTTTTTCTTCGGAATGATAAAATTGCTCTATATTAACTTTTCCTTCATAATTTCAACGGTAATGGTGGATTAAAAGAATGCTTTTGAGTGATGTTGGTGACTTCTGAGCTGGGATATACCACCTGGTATTGTGCGCGTTAGAGTTATCACACACGACAACAAAGACGCGCGCGAGGGAGGAGACGCGCGAGTGGTTTTCTCGCTTGCTTCCAGCGACAAAAATTATATAGTAAAAGAAACCAATGTCAACAACAGTAATGTCAGGACCATTTCTGCTAATGAAAGGGATCCCAGGTGCTGGCGTTCTTTCTAGAGCGCTAGTCGATTCAGATAAATAGCCTTGCGCGGGTGTCCCGTGTCTCGCTTTACCGTGGTGCACACACCTCAGTCACGAATTATATGGGTATTACTTACTAGAAATATTTAGTATTCATTGTGCACAAACAACGCAGTTCACTACTTCTGTCAGCCATTCCGTCTTTCGAAGTTAATAACTATTTGGGTTAGTTAATATTGATGGAGGCGTCCACGACAAACAAAAGAAAGTACGTACATATTTACGAAACGCTGAAATTATGGCAGCAAGTAAATAACAACAAAAGCCATGGCTTGTTACATGTTTTAGTAAGTGTACAGCAAAAGTAGTATTGAAAGTTTCATCGATCGAGGAGAATAGAATTAATTGTACAAGTATGGTATTTTGTTACGTTCCAGAAGCTTCTTTGTTTTTTCGCACAAAACAAGTGTTTTGACCAATGCCAGACATGATTTTTAAAAGAAATTTGAGAAGGCTTTTAGGAAATTCTTCTTAATTAGCTTTATGTATACATTTTTAATGCAGTTCTGAATTTTTTTGTTAGTTACTTTTAATTTTTCATTTATGAGCTTCGATGTTATTTTAGCTTTTGTTATTTTATTTTCTATATAGGACCCGCCTGAAAACCACACTTAGTGATAGTGGCCTCCTCTTAAAATATGTGTTTTTTATTGTCATTATTATTATTATTAATCTATTTTGTTCCTGTATGTGTGTTGCGCAGAAGGACATTTTATCAAAGAAGTTCCCGAGCTTTAAGATGAATGGGCTTATTGAACCTAATTCAATTTTGGAGATTTCATTGAGGGGAGTTTTCGAAATTTACAATTAAATGTATCTTATTTCGAGTGTGTGCATGAGAATTTTCTCTTGCCTCAAGCAAGAGGATGATTTCCTGGTTTCCTGTAAAACATTTCTTCGTCGGTTTTTCAAATGATTATTTCTCTTAATTTTATTAGCCGGGTTCTTTTAAGAATGTCTATGTTCTTTAAGTCTATTTGCGTCCTAGCTTTCAGATTTTCATTATAAATGCTAGCATTTTGAGCATTGAGTATTTTTAGCCCGAAAATGCCTGTATTCTTTCGATCAACCTGACGTACCTTTACTACAGTGTTCTTGAGAAGAATTTTTTTTAATACTTCCTCATCGCCGGTATCAGCGTCAACTTTACCAAGTGCGACGTTGGGAGGCAGGAAGCACACTTACTCTTTCGCACGCGCCTTCGACCCTCCTCCGATCCCGCGATCCCGCATCCCTCGTGCGCGCCCCACGTTCCTGGCGTGTCCAAAAACGTCTTACGCAAAACAAGATGATTATCACAAATATCGAAATGAAAAGAAACTACAAAGTTTACCCCTATAGCACTTTTTTAACACTGCAGTACAACCTATAGCTGCCAGGACTCACCATCAACCCATACGATGTTCATAGAAATTCTCTTAACAGTTTTGCGTGCATTTTATGTCTTGGGAGAATTTCGCTTTAAATCAACAGTCTATTCGTATCTTTTCTGGAGATTTAAAGGAGCTATGCCACAAATGGCACAGCTTGAAAGAAAAAAAAATGGCATCGTATTTTCTTGAGTGTGAACCATCCTTGTTCCATTGGGGCTTATTATTACCGCTGATATTTTCCTACTTTAAAGTTTGTTGGCTATTATTCTGAAGTTTTCTATCATCGCAAAAACTATTTCTTCATGTGACATAGCGTGACATAGCTCTTTCAAATGGCACAAGTCTCATCAGGCAAATTACAACACAGTCTTCAAAAGCCATATCTTTTTCGTCGCGAAAAGAATTACGACTCCTTTGAAAAGGTGACTCCAATTGTTACTGTTTTATAATTCCCTATAGGGGAATAACGTTTTTGTTATTTTTTTTCGGCATTTTTTATAGTTTAACAAGCTGAGAATATTCAAGTAGTGCCCATGGACTTTGCGAATTCGGCATCTCTCCAGCGGAATGGAATCCACCATGGGCGACAGCTCGGGGCTGGACTTAATCTGGGCTAGGAATTTACTGAGCAAGAGGCTTTTATCTGAATAAAAAAGAAAACCAATAGAGCGTATGCAAAAAAAAAAACAACTGATTACTGCGACTGATTACCTTTACTGAACAAACAAATATTTATATAAACACTTTTCCTAATACTTAAACTTCTCAAATGGCTAAAACTCGCGAGACAAGTATGTGTTTTTCGACAAGCATGATCGTAACTTAATGTCACGCACCGCCGCAACTCTGAAATTCAAAATGCGTTGGTTTCCAAGCGAAGGACTCTGTTGAGCTGAAAAGTTGTACACAGATATAAATTTAGCACCTCTTATGCCTGATAAGTATAAACAGTTTGGTGTTTCTTTGGGTTTGGATTTTAGAATTTGATGACGTCACGTGCATACGCTCTAAATAAATAGTGTTTCTTAGGACTCATTGCGAGTGCAAAATAAGAAAATAAATCAAGGTTTTATAGTGTAGTGTTGACGATTTTTCGAGTAGCACCGATCTTCGGATTTGCTCTGAATTCATCGGTATTTAATTACTTCCCATGTTTCCGCAGCCTCTTTGGAAATCTTCGGAAAATCTTTGTCTTTGGACTGTCTTCAGAAACATTTAATAGTAAGACGTCGGACTTTCAACGTGCCAAACAGTTGAGCGATGGCCAAGTTTCACCAGTTCAGTTTGCAGCCAATTTTTATTCGCCGAAGTGGAAAGATTGCGTGACGAGGCATAAGAGCGTCTACTCCTAGTATTCAAATTTCCAAGTCACAAGATTTCGTGCTGACTTAGACACTTAGTGTGACTCGTGCACTATGTATGATATGAGCCCACAAAGAAACTGTGGTACAATGGTACTTTATATTAGTATGACTGTGCCCTCTGGGGACGTTTTTTACCGAACATACCATATTTTCACGCATGACTGGGATCAGTGTCCAACGAAGCCGCTATTTCGGTGGTCGCGCAACGTTTCTCCAGTAGGAGAGGACCGTTGCGTGACGAAATAATGGCTCTGCACGAGACTGAACAAGTACGACCTCAGGTGAAAAACACGTGCATCAAACAACTAAAGAAACACGGACCAAATCATTGAGCTGTGGCCTAAAATATCCTCACTTTGAACCTGTACTCACGGATCTAAAGCTACCTCAATAATGTCCGAAAATGCGTGTCGGAGAAGGTTGTTATTTTCAGTTGTAGCCTTTGCATTAGTCTGCATCGCAGTGAGTACGGCTATTCTGGGGGTCGTGTTTTCTTTGTTTACATCTTCTGCAGACTGTGTTTCCTGCCGTTCGTACTTTAGGCTTCCAGGGATTGTGGCTGCAGTAGTGTTTGCTGCTGGACTTCTGATATTATTACTAAGACCAGTGATGTTGTGTTACAAACGAAGACGTATCAACACAACTCCTCAAGTCGTCGTCTCTTTGATTCCCGCAGAAGATTTGGAAAAATCCGCCGCTCCTATTCTTCCTTTTGTTCACGTTCCTCATCGTCTACCGTTTATTGAAACTTCTTCGACTGATTCATTGCCCGATTATTTTACTGTTGTTCAAAATCCCGATGAAGTTTATTTATCTGTGGACGCGGACGATTGGACAGAAAATGTTCCCGAAACTCCGCCACCAAGTTACGAGGAAGCGCTTGAAATGACAACATCTGCAGCATAATTCCAAATCACAGGAAATTACCCAAGACATTATAATATGTAAGAATTATTTATCATATAAGTTTTGATATAAAACTGTTGGTGAAAACCTGAGAAGTCGCAGTATGTCTTTGTACTTTCCATGCGAAAAAGAGACGAACTACCTGGATGAGAAGGTGAGACGGAAATGTTTCTCTTATAGACTCTACGAAAACAAAAGCACTGGGAAGGTTGTTTTCATCATTTGTATGTGTAAAATTATTTTTGGTTCGTAGGAAAACTATATTTAACAGAAACAAAAAATTAAACGCAAGAAGTAACAAATTCGAGCTGTCTTGCGGACTAGTACATCTCTGATAGGACACATTTTTAAGTCTTTATACAATAGAATAAAACAATTTGAACGAGTTCTATTCCGTGCATTTGCTCTGTAAAAGTGAAAAGTTCCCGTTTTCACTGAAAAACGGAAGTAGTGGACTTAATTAAGAGCGAGTAGCATATAGGCCTGAGAAATAGTCACATGGCTTAGTAACCTCGATGTCGGTATATCGATTGAACAAGTTCGATTGCGCTAAGTGCCAAGTATCGAATGCGTGTTAACGTGCCAGTGGCAGAATGTCTTCTAAATAGCTATGTTTTGGTGGTCAAAGGACACTCATTTAAGCCTGGTGATCGGCAACTTGACACAAGTGCAGCATTAGAAGAACTGAATTTTTGCGGCAGTTCACGGTTCCAAGAGTGCTGTTAAGCGCTAATAGATCTAAACTTGGTTTCCGACTGTATCAGGCCAAAACAGAGTAGTTCTAAAAGCATCCTCGGAGACCCAGGGGCAGTTAGTGGGGGCGGGGAAAACTCTAAACGGGCGAGAAAAAAATTCGAGCGAAGATTAGACTTTTCTCCGCCCCCACTAACTGCCCCTGGGTCTCCGAGGATGGTCTAAAAGCAGGTCAGTTCATGGGCACAAAAAGGAATTTTGGGGAGTAAGCACCGGGCCTATGAAAGTGTGAATGTAGACTTATAAAATGTGTTAATTCGGCGGGAAGGTGCATTCCATGTTACAACAGTACAGTTACCCATAATGCATTGCAAGAATACGAAAGTGTTGAATTCGGGATACAAACGCACTCAAATTGCATGATAAATAAGTTCCCAATTCTCACGTCTAGTAAAACTCTCTAATTTGAAACATAGTTATTTCAAAACCTTGCATACCCTATGATCGGCCTCTTTGACAGTCTTACAATTACCGATCTACAGAAAATCAGAAACCACGAATTGGCGCGAAAGTTAGACGCGAAAGATTTAGTTTGAATGGTGTGTATTTCATAATTTCAACAATTTTTGGTTTTTCCGGAAACTTTCCCAGAAAATTTTCGTTCCATTTGTCTCTGATTCGATAGTTCCGGAATTTTTGTTTGAATGGAAAGCGCCTGTAATCCACATTTTTCGAATGGATTTTCCGGAAAATTACTCTGTGGTTGTTTACCATTCACGCGGAGAAACCGGTTCCTCAATAGTTTGTGCAAATGGTAAGCAAAGTAAGTTCCATTCGGATTGGCCATTTCACCATTTACTCAACAACCCCCAGTTTACCGAGAGAGCCTAGGATGAGATGGCAGCTAGAACTGGTGAAGAACTGGAAATGGTAAGTGCATTTTCTATTCGGATACTTCGGTTGGAAATTTTGGACTACCGTTCAAAACCATCTGTTTATTTCGGTAATTTTCCTGTAGGTTGAGCCAAAATTACTGTTTCACCATTTACATTCTGACCGAAATCTCCTGAATTTTGGGATTAATTTTTTTGAAGAAATGGTAAACATCCTCAGGATTACGTTTTCAGAAACTCCGTCTCCCCCGAAATTTTCCAGTGCATTACACGAAAAACGTCGTGTTCCGTGTAAAGACATTTTGAAAGTCGTGTAATAGAATGCGTATTAAAAAGTAAAATGGCTTGATGAATGCTTGTTCAACAGCAACCATTTTCTCAGTAAAAAAAATTCGAATAGGTCGAATACAGTCGAACGTAACCTCCTGTAAGCGACCACACAAGATGTCAAGCCTAGGTAGTCGCTTACGAGAGGTGGTCGTTTACGAGAGTTTAGACCATATTGGGTAAAAATTTTGCCTCATTAGAATATGGTGACTGCAGAGACTTGCCCCATGCGCCAATGCCGATGCAATGTTTTATTCATGTGAAAAGCCAATTTCGAGAACAAAATCGGGTTCATCCCTTTAAGAAATTTCCGTCTCTTTTGCCGGCCCAGGGATACGATGATGTTAGAACAACTTATTATCCAATTTCCGCTCTATTATCTGTCAAGTGATCGCTTACGACAAAAAAAACAAACAAAAGAAAATTTCAAATTTTTATTAAATAGCTCGAAAAGTGGTCGCGGTCGCTTGAGAGAGTTGGTCGCTTACAAGAGGTTCCAAGTATAGTGATTTGACTTTGAAACGTTTGGCATTTTGGAAGGCTGGTCGCTTACGAGAGGTGGTTGCAACTGGAGGTTTGACTGTATTTGACTTCCGCTTTTGTCTTTCCCAGAAAAATGAAAGCAAAAGGCACGCGTTGCAATGGAATGCGGAATGCGGTCCGTCATTGGACTTTAACCCAGAGATGATCAAGGCTACATTTGATAGCCTGGATCTCAGCCACCTATTGAAAGTGTGCAAATCGGATAGACGGTTGAAATTCAAGCTCGGATATTTGAACGCGTTCCACGGATTAAGTCATTCATTAGGTGGACCTTTATAAGCTACCAACCTCTCGTTTTGGTACAGTGCTGTTATGCGTGTGGCTGTCCTCCCTGAGAAAGCTTTTTATCAAATAGAACATCTGCTGTGTCAGCAAAAACAAAAGGTCGATTTTCAGGCGTGTCTGGTATTTCATAAGCTGAAAAGCACGCGCGTTAAAAAAATACACGACAGGAACACGAACAAATCGCTGAATTGCAGCCTGTTTCAGAATATTATTTCTTTGATTCTGTAATTACGGAGATCTAAAATAGCTTAATAATGTCACAAAATAAGCGGACATCGTCAGTGTCGGAGAAGGCTTTTATTTTCAGTTATAGCATTTGCATTTCTCTTTTGCCGGCCAGGGAATG